>NW_022197768.1:1837460-2108332 GCF_009176525.2 Contarinia nasturtii
GAAAATTGTGCTTTGTGCAATTTTAATAGGGATACCTGGTGCATGGTAGACTGGAGCAGGTGCTGAGTATTGTGGAGCAGGTGCATGGTAGACAGGTGCTATTTTATGAAATGGTTTGATTTAGTTTGACAGAAATGGTAAGAGTTTTGATAGTGATGAAATATTTGTTAAGAGTTTGAAAAATTGTGCTTTGTGCAATTTTACTAGGGATACCTGGTGCATGGTGGACTGGAGCAGGTGCTGAGTATTGAGGAGCAGGTGCATGGTAAACAGGAGCTATTTTAAGAAACAAAAGACGTACTTTTGTTAATAAAATAATCTACTGCATCCATTAATACACAGAGACATTTATCGAGCATATTGTGCATATTCGAAAAATTTCGCATAATTACGAAAAATAGGAGGCAACATATTTTTGTAAAATTGTCACAGTGTTATATAGCATGGTATAGGTGTGCATAATGAAGTTGGTAATTTTTTGTGTTAGAGTTAGAAAAGTTGTGCATTGGGTGAAGTGTGATACCTGGTGCTGCATGGTGGACAGGGGCATGGTAGGCTTGTGCTATTTTAAGAAACAAAAGATTTATTTTTGTCAATAAGATAATAACTTTTTTCCGTTGATACATTTTTAAGATTCACCAAACATACTGAATGACACCTGATTTTTTATACATTTAATTTCAAATCCATTCAATTTATAAAAACTGCCATCCATTTCTGAATTACTAACTCGGAATTTACTCATAGAGTAGGTTTTCATATTAGGAGGAAAAATGTCTACAAACAGATTTGATTCAAATTCCGTTAGTACTGCCAAAATGGATGGTACTTTCCAAATATAAAATGGGTATTTCCAAATGTAAAAAATTCAGATCATTTATGATGCACATGGTATGATATAATTATTTCTACATGCAATCTAATTTGTTTTATTTTTTCCAGTTTGATTATAAATTTACCTGGTGCATGGTGGACTGGAGCAGGTGGCAAGTATTGGCTTACTGGTGCTATAAATATTAAATGGTTTGATTTAGTTTGGCAAAATGTTGAGAGTGTTGATAATGTTGAAATATTTGCTAGAGTTAGAAAAGTTGTGCATTGGGTGAAGTACCTGCTGGTGCTGCACGATGGACAGGGGCTGGGGCATGGTAGACAGGTGCTATTTTAAGAAACGAAAGATGTACCTTTGTTAATAAAAGAAATTTACCGAGCATATTGTGTGAAAATGTTCATTACAAACAAATGTTCTGCACTTCTTTCATTAGAAATATTTTTTAAACATATTTACGAATAATGGGGGCAACATAGTTTCGTAAAAAATGTCACAGTGTTATATATATAGCTTGGTAATATTATAGGTGTACGTAATTAAGTTTGTAATTTTTTGTGTTAGAGTTAGAAAATTTGTGCATTGGGTGAAGTGTGATACCTGGTGCTGCATGGTGGACAGGGGCTGGGGCATGATAAGCAGGTGCTGGGGCAGCATGGCGAACAGGTGCTGGTGCAGAATAAACTTGAACAGCAGCTGATTTTGTGCAAAATATTTATTAAAAGAAGTAGTGCAAAGATGTTAATGTGTGCTTGGATAGAGGATATCAAGATAGTTTGGCGGTATAAAATGAAATCGTGTTTTTCTTACCTGATTGGTGATGTTGAGCTGGTGGCAAATATTGGCTGCTTGGAGCTTGCTAAAGATATTTTAGAATAACATATAAATAACGTTAACTTTCGCTTTCGAATGAATTCACTTTTCGTATAAAAACGAAGCAATCACTCACGTGTTGTTGTGGTGGAAGATATTGGTTGGACAAGTGTGAGACATCGGCGCTTGCAGCAGCGATGAAAGCGAACACAAACAAGAATTTCTAAAATAAGATGAACAAAAACATTGAATAACAACAAACAGAACTTGCACTAAATTTACAGTTTTTAATTTTAAAATTCATAGAATCAAATGTCCAAAACGATTGATTATAATTTGAGCACTCTCAATGTTCCAAAAAGATCATTTGATACTTTGATTTATGTCACAACTAATTTTATTTGGTTTAGATTAGCGAATTGAACTTGATATTGCTCACCATTTTTAAAGTTTTTTTTTTATATTTTGTTCAAGCACAGAATATCTGTTAACCAACGAAGGCTGTTGAATGAATGATTTGCTAGCCAAATTGTGGCATCTTTTATACCAAAAATTTTGTACGAACTGACCATTGGCAAACGCAATGATAAAACCGGTCATTCGCTCTTTTTTCCTTTCAACCACCCATATTTGGTCCGTGAATATCATTTGTACCAAAACAATTAATGGATTAGAGTTTCGTCGTTTATGTGATTTTTTTTCATCTTCTTCAAATCTACTGTTTCTTTTTATCTAGTAGCATAACGAACATGCGAGATGATGACGTCGTCCATCATCATTATTAATGAATGTAAATGTGAATGTGTATATGCATATATATACACGTTTGTTGGCAACTCGCCAAAATAAACAACATTATCTTACAATAGAGAGTGTTTTTTTTCTGCTACGATTCTTTTTCTTAGATCGACATTAAGAATGATTCGATTTATGGTTCATATTGACATTAAAATTCGAGTAATATTAACAACAATAGCATTTGTATGCCATTCATTTGATTTTTTTCTTATATTTTTGTAAATGTATGGTGAATCCTGGGCAATAAAAGTACTACAGAGATTACCAACGTCAATAGCTTGAAAAATGTTTCGATTAGATCTGTTTTCTTCAAAACAAAAAAACATTTAATGGTCACTGGAGATTGATTCTATTTTATTCTAACGAGTCATTTCGTACGTCTTCAAATGTTGTATCATTTAGTTTAGTAACGTTGAATGCCAATCACAAAAGCGGATATATTTGCGTTGATTAAATTAAATGTGGTTGATATTTTTATTTGAATAGATTATTTATCAAATTCAATTCCATAATTCACATTTTAAAGGTGCTGCTGCAATACTGAAACAAAATGGAAATGTTTTTTTTTAGCCATTCCGATGCAGTTCTCTTGTCAAAATTTGCTGTGGTTAAGAAACTAGTTTTAGATAAAATTGACTTGCTAATGTTCATTATCCTTGCAAAAAAAATTGTATTTTTCATTAAAGTATAACATTTTCAGATCAGCTTAAAAGATCACTCATTCATATGATTTTCACACGGGTTAAGCAAATGATCGAGATTTGATTTTTTGATAAATCAAATCAATGCGGAAGGAAACTAAACTAAATCATTTCTGTGGCACATCATTTTTCAGTGTCAATAACGAAAGAAACGAATGAATGGATATTTAAAATTTATTGATTTTTTTTTCTTCGATTATTTTTGGAATCAGCATCGCGAAGCATTTTTAGAACTAGCATGCCTTCGGCTCGCTTCGCTCGCCTCGGCATACTACCCAAGCACTAAATTTGCTTTGTTCACCCGGGGCTCTCGCACCGTGCGTCAGTTACGAACACACGAAACAGAATACGGAGCGTGACATGAAAAAAGTAGTGTATGTGCGTATGCGCTTCATTCCTTGCGTCTTATTCGCTATTCCCCTTTTTCAGCTGTTTGCATGGCAAAGGCTTCTAAAAAGAGGAATAACGAATAAGATGCAAGGCACGAAGCGTATATGCAAATACACTACTTTCTTAGTCTCTAGCTCCGTATTCTGTATTTTCGTGTTTTCGTATCTGACGCACGGTGCAAATGCCCCGGGCGAGCAGTGCAATTTGAGTGCTTGGGTAGTTTCTTCCGATATTTCTATATTTTTTACATATTGGACGGTTACTCGCTCGCTTCGCTCGCTCGTAACCTTACCCTTTAATATTAAAATGGAATTTACATTCGTAAGTCTAACTTTTCCGCACTGTTTCCAAAAAATTTTCCTTTGCCGAATGAATTTTCATTCCCCAAAAGATATTGAATATGCACTGGTAGTGCAGTACTAAATTAATATCAGTAAATTTTTTTGGCCAATTAATACATTGTTGACGTATAAGTATTCAAAATATGTGAAGTGTGTGTTATACAGAAAAGATAAAATCACCAGAAATGTACCTGTATGATACCACAATGACATGAAATTTTTTACAGGCTATTTTCTTTCAAAAAAAAAAAAAATTAACATTCGAAGCAAAATTTCAATACAAATTGAAGGTACCTTCTATACAACGTATTGTACAAACCCCACTTTTTTGGTGACTTTTTCAAATATTGATTGTTTCTCAAAACTAACATCAGATTCGGTTTTCGTAGCAAAAAACCCCTTTACACATATCAAACTTTGATTTACGTCTCTGGGAAAAGATTTATCTAGTTAAACAAAATTTTCGCATACCATACCCCCATATATGGGTACATCATGGATACACCGATGAACGAATATCGCTCAAAAACAACACCAGCCTACTCCTTTCAATCCCAATCACCCTGTAAAGTCAGATGTGAATTTGCTGTTCTCTAAGAAGAATTATCGTGCTAACAAAATGGTTAAAAAAAATTGCGTACAGTACACTTTCGGGAGGTTGCTGTTGGAATGATTAGTTTTTCATGATCGTTTATTTCGGCTTTAGTTTTCAATATTCGAGTCCAATTCAACAGCACCAAAATCGAACGATTTGTTAAAAGCAATGGTTGACAAATGATGAACCGTGTTAAACTGTGGTGAATCCTCCGTAAACCATGCTAAATCATGTTTTGACACGTTTTACCGTGATGGTCGACCTCAAAATCCATGGTAAATCATATTTTAACAGTTTTTACCATGATGGCCAACCCCGTAAACCACGATAAATCATGTTTTGACAGTTTTTACCATTTTAAATGGTTTTAGACTACGATGTACCATCATGTCCGACCTCAAAAACCGTGTTATATGGTGTTATACCACGATGGACCGTGATGTCCAACCTTAATAACCATGTTAAATGATAGTAAAATCGCTTGAATCGTCAAAATTCTACATTTCAAACCAGTTACCTAGGTCCATTATGGTCGGCCATCACGGTTACCACGGTCCATTCTCACCTTTTGACAATAAAATGTGCAAAATTTAGGCAAAATATGGTGAAAATACGGTTTTTTGACCATAATGACCGTGTTGGACCACGATGGTCGACCATGATAGTGCCTATGTTCACCGCCGGGCCGAGACCTTTCCAACGGTACCACTTTCATCCGGATCGGTTGAGGCGTTTGGACGCCAACCCCGGACATACATACATACATACTTTCTGATTTATATTTGATGAATAATTCTCTCAAAAATCTATCTAAAAATAAATAGAAAGTACACTGCGATTGACATTTGAAATAAATGTATTTTCATGTGAATTTAAATGCACAGGCAAGTCGATATTCAAATACATACAACAATTTAGTTTGATTGTTTTCATTTGAAAAACATAGAAATATCCAACGAACACTTGATCGAAATTCGACAATTTTCTTTGCACAAATATGAATTCATTTTGAAAGTAACTACCATCGCTACAAATCTAATAAAATCGCTTGAGTTGTTAAAAATTTACTTTTTTAAGCCATTTTCCACGGTTTATTATGGTCGGCCATCATGGTTAACATAGTCTACTATCGTTGATAATTGATTAAAATTGCTTGAATTGTCAATTTTTTCATTTATTAACATGATATCCGATGTTAATAACCGTGTTAAATGGTGTAAGACCATGATGGACCATGATGTCCGAACTCAATAACCGTGTTAAATGATATTAGACTACGATGAATCGTGGTGTACGACCAAAATAATCGTGTCAAATGGTGTTGGACCACGATGGTCGACCAAAATAACTGTGTCAAATGGTGTTAGACCACGATGGCCGACCTCAATAACCGTGTTAAATGATGTTAAAATCGCTTAATTCGTCAAAAAATTTCATTTTAAAGCATTTTACCCGGTCCATCATGGTCGGCCATCACGGTTAACACGGTTTACCACGGTCCATTCTCATCTTTTGGCAACAAAAACTATAAAATATAGGCAAAATAACGGTGAAAATACGGTTTTTTGACCATAATGACCGTGTTGGACCACGATGGCCGACCATGATAGTGCCTATGTTCACCGCCCTCATCTTTTGGCAACAAAAACTATAAAATATAGGCAAAATAACGGTGAAAATACGGTTTTTTGACCATAATGACCGTGTTGGACCACGATGGCCGACCATGATAGTGCCTATGTTCACCGCCGGGCCAAGACCTTTCCAACGGTACCACTGTTATCCGGATCGGTTGAGGCGTTTGGACGCCAACCCGGAACACACAGACAGACATACATACATTCACTTTTATATATATAGATTAGTATTGTTAAATTGGACAATTTGTTATTTAATATTCGGTGAAATAGACTAAGAAAAATTGTGTTATGAATATATATGGACACAGTCGATATCTGCTGCTCCGAAGTCGAAAAGACTGGCGGCTGGTATTCGATCGGGTAGTGTTTCATTGCAAATGATATTGTAAATGATTGTGATAAAATCAGTCTGTGATCAGACGGTGAATAAATAAATACAAAAATTCATTTCTATTTAAAATAGCATGTATATGCTCTATTATCTCGAAAATTGTCATTAATGATTTTATATTGATATTTTCTGCAGTTTAACAACATTTTTAATGAAAATACTGATTTTGACGTGAAATGTTAGTTTGGAATCGACAAAAAAAAGCATCTATTTTGATTTATATTGACAGCGAAGGTTCCGTCATTTATTCACACACTTTACATCCAAAATAAGATATGAATAATAGCAGATAGCAGAAAAACGATGTTGAAAAAAAAGGCAATTCATAGACTGAATACAATTGGCGCAGACCAGACTTTTGTATTCACTTATTATGATGTGCTTTAGAAACGTCTCAATGATCAATGACTTTTGCTCATTTGCTTCTGGATAATGCTACTCGACAGTGTATTCAACTGTGTTGTCTTCAAATATTTGCTTTATTATAGAAATTAGGCGAAGCCGATGAAAAGGACAAAGAACATCGCGACATAAATCAAACAATATTGAACGAAAAATAAACATTCCGAAGCAAAAATTTAAACTTTTTTCCTTGATATACAAAAATTATTGCGGTATCATAATTTAAAATACGGTATTTTTCCTACTGTTTTAAACAATAGTTGTATACATTGTCTAGATTGCTGGTTTTTTCGGGTTGCTGAATATTTATGTGCAAAAAAAAATTACGCATTTTTACTGTCTATTTTATCAAATGTGAATTTTTAACAGTATTTGTATCTCATACTTGACATTTATAATTTTTCAAATACCATGTATTATAATATTAGATGAAATGTGAAACGCATTTAATTATTATATCGTTATGTGTTGAACATTTTGTTTTGGTTTTTTCGTTAATTTCGATTTCTTTACGAAATATTTTATAGATATGGTTTTAAGATGGTTTTTTCAAAAAAAAAAAAAAAAAATTTAACTTTTTGCACATTTCTTATCGAGCGTTTATGCAAAATTTATGGCTTTATTCTGAATGCGTGAAATATTTTTTTTTACAAATGAGAAAATGTTGTATTGCTGAGTTTTTTGAATATATGTTGTAGCGTTGTATTGCCTCCAATTTTAACGCAATAAAATGACATTTCTCTTTTTTAACTATTTTTATAATATTATTTTTAAGAAAAATTGATGTTTTGTTCGTTTTATAGTTCCTGATGATGGCCGAAACATATTTATTTACACTTTTGTGTTGAATACAACCATAAACAACGTTGTTTTCTTATCGAGTTAAAATTGGAGGCAATACAACATATTTCTTTTTTTACATAATTCAAATTACCAAATCGAATTTGAACTGTTTCTTCATATATGGGCTTTGAAAAGGTGGAGTATATATGAATATGATTAAAAATCCATTCAGAGGGTTAGTCTACAAGAAAAATAAAACTTCAGGATAACTGGTTGTCACCAATGGTGATTGTAATTTATATGCCCCATATAAAGTCAAAATGTTTGAGATGTATCAACTTACTCTTACGGAATGAAAAATATTTAACAAATGCCAAATTATCTTTTTATGTTCGACTTAATTATAATTTGTTTCGAGTAGAAAAGTTTACATATTTCTATTGATAGACCTTAATACCTCATCATATGACATGCTGATTGCTAACTGATTTTTTTTTCAATGGCTTATTTATCTATATCCGCAAAGAGTATTATTATATTCTCTTAATCATGTGGATAACTATTATAAGTACCACCAAATCAATATATTATCCATTTGCTCTTGGAAAAATGCTCAGATTTTTAAGACAAGGTGTTGCCAGTATGATTTCATTTGAATTATATTGATTAGTAACAAATTAATTAGTTTTTTTTATTCTTTGATTGGAGATATTTCGATAAATATTATCTCTGTTAAAAAAATGTATTTTCATACGGCAAATAGTGGTATTCTGAAGATGTGATATTTCGTTTTAATTTATTCTATATGATTTGGTTCGGACTAATTTATTCAGATGATATTTGTTTTTTTAATTTCCGACCTAAGACAAGAAAGAGAGAGAGAGAGAATGTAAAAGCAAGAGTATCTTCAGTTTCATTGGTTTTTTACTTTTAAATAATGCCGTTTTACTGTCACAAGAGCGCGTCATGTGTACGGGGCTTTTGTGCAAAGCTCATTCAGTAAAAAAACATTTATTCACGTTGAAACGTTTGTTTATTTCAAATCTGCGGCAGTCGGTAGGAATAAACTGTATTTCTTTTTTTTTCACGGGTTATATTACAATAGGTCCTTGACCTTTGCGACGGGAAAATTTTTGCGGATTTTTCCTCCCCACTCTAATCTATACAATGATTGCATTACAATCATCATACTAATGATCTTTCTTTAACTTTTGACTATTTAAATTGATACTAATCTAACAAAATAGCAAATGACTTTCACATTTTTTTCTCTTCCAATAGCAAAAAGTCAGCCTTGATTAATTGCAATTTTAAACAGAAGATTTTATCATATAATAATAACAATTGAAATACTATTATTATTGATTAGAGTAATGAATGTATGAGTCATTAAAACACAAAACGATATGCACGAATGCAACCATATGATGAGTTTCAATTTTAAAATCAATCAAAATAAAATATAATACGTGGCAGTCTATGCCACTGTAAGCACGAAATCATTCTTGATTCTACAAATAGAAATACGGCTTGAAAATTTGCGCTGCAGTGTCTAAGAGGTAAGACTTTCTTTGTGTACTTTTCTCTTTTGTTTATGATGTGCAAACAGTGATAATAATGATAATTTAGTCAATTAAATGCTTTCATTTATAATAACATCGCGTGTTTCTCAACATATAAATAAATTTGATCTGCTGCAGAAAAGCTTTTCCCATATTGGTTTTTGTCGCGATACTTTGTTGTCGCAATATTTTCTGTGGATAAATTGTGTTTTATACATAAAAAGTGTAAGAAAAACTTCTCATTTGCAAATGATATTTTCTGACCAAAATAATAAACGTGAAATCAACAATAAACTCTTGATCAATTTCATTTATTCAGTGCTCATTAGAAAAATGTAAGTGTTTTTGTTTTAAACTCGGGAATAACTTTTCATAAATTTCAACCTTTAAAACTATGCTATAGAAAAAGAAACTGCATACCAAAAAAACAATTTCCATAAGAGAAAATAAATATACTATACTAACGCGAATGGAAAAAGAGTGACTAGGTTACTATTGACTGTAAGTGACTATAGATAGCTAAATTCAACATTTTTGGCGATTATTTTGAGACTTTTTGACTATCGGATGACTATGATTATTCTCAACTATATAGTTAGCTGTTGCAGTTGATTGAAGTTAACAAACGGTTAAACCCAAAATAGTCAGTCACTTTTTTTGCACACGAGTATAATTAAGATTATTTTTCACTAGATTTCATCGCTAATTTTGTTATTTAAAATGTTCATGAATTCAGTTGGCTACTTCACCATGCGTCATCATCATCGCATGTAGTCAATATTATATCTTACACTGACGTCATTGAGTTGTCTTTTGAAATTGAACTCAATTTTAATGAATTTGTATGGATGGAATAGTCTAGCCATTGATATGTGATAACCATAAAAAAAAAATCTGTGATAAGAATCGTTTGTAAATTGGATCTATTAAAGCGTAAACCGTCTGGCGTTCATTTAAATTTTTACAATGGTAGTAGATCAAAAAGTCGACAGAGAAAGTGCTGAACAGAGTAATATTATGGGGTAAATACATAAAAATCCACCTGACTCGGCTAATAAACGATTGTGAATCATGGTTGAACTCATTCAGTCTAAATGTCTTTTTCATTTTACAGCGGGATTGTACCCGAAATTGTGCCGTTATCATGGAAACTTTGGCAAAAACGGCGATATATCGTCGTGTTGATGGCGTTTCTAGGCCTTTTCAATGTGTATTCATTGCGAGTTAATTTAAGCGTTGGCATCGTTGCAATGACAGAAAACCGAACCGTTTACTATCCAAACGGAACCATTGGATATGTAAGTATTAAAATGAATGACGATCATAAAGCAATCACGTCGTCATGATAAACGGTTTGTTGAAAACACACTAAAAAAAGTAAACAAATGAAAATTTAATGTTTTTCTTGAAGGAGCAAGAGTTTTCATGGGATTCAAAAGATCGTGGATTAATTTTGAGTTCGTTCTTCTGGGGTTACATTATGACTCAAATTTTTGGTGGTTTGCTTGGTTCAAAATTTGGCGGAAATCTGGTAAATAACAATTCCGATATCATTGGTTAATTCATTTGCCATTCAAATCGAACCAAATTCAGACCAAACTATTTCATGATTGTCAATTTTTCAGGTATTTGGTATTGGTGTCTTTGTGACATCCGTTCTAACACTGCTTACACCACTGGCAGCCAAGGCTGGTGTTGGTGCCTTAATTTCAGTGAGATTAATTGAAGGCATTTTTGAGGTAAACAAACATCTAAGGTGCCATCGATAAATGTTGATCCATCCAATTGCGTTTTTTAGGGCGTTACATTCCCATGTATGCATGCGGTTTTGTCACATTGGGCACCACCATTTGAACGATCTCGAATGGCAACGATCGGTTTTGCTGGAACCTATGCTGGAACGGTTATTTCGATGCCAGCTAGTGGAATTCTTGCGAATCAATTTGGATGGGAGAGTTGTTTCTACGTGTTCGGTAAAGAGCTTTTCCAAGCGAAGCAGTAGTTTCCCCCATTGAAATCATTTAATTTTAATTTTAGGGGCGATTGGATGTGCCTGGTACGTGCTATGGATTATTATTGTTCGTGAAAGTCCGGATAAGGATAAATACATATCAAAAGATGAATTGCGTTACATTCAAGAAAGTTTGGGCTCAAATACAAGCAGAAGTAATAAACATCCGTGGAAGGATATATTCACATCGAAAGCGGTATATGCAATCAGTGCTTCACATTTTGCCGAATGTTGGGGGTTTTACACAATGTTAACACAATTGCCAAGCTTTCTTAAAGGTTTGTTATGTTTTTTATAATGATATACTGAATTTCATCAACTCAACAATTCCTCGCTCGCTTTGCAGATACATTGGGCTATGAATTAGAAAAGGCTGGTTTTCTAGCTGCCGCACCATATTTGGCGATGGGATTTTTACTCACTATTGCTGGATATTTAGCAGATATGTGCCAAGTCAAGGGTTATTTAACAACTACACAAGTGCGGCGATATTTCAACTGTGGGGGTCAGCATTTGAGCGCAAGCACTATTCGATTATTCTATTCGGTGAAAATAAATTTTGTAACATGTTCATACATTTTTTGAATCGATTAGGATTTTTGGCTCAAACAGTTTTCTTGATGTTAGCAGCATATTTGATGAGTCCAACTGGAACGATTGCATGTATTATAGCAGCCATTGGACTGGGTGCATTTGCTATGTGCGGTTTTTCGTAAGTTATTCATCATGTTGAAACGTGCATCTCTTTTCACATTGAATTTTTCAGCGTTAATCATCTGGACATAGCACCACAATATGCTAGTGTCCTCATGGGCATTTCAAATACGTTCGGCACAATTCCTGGGATCGTGTCTCCAGCCTTGACCGGTTTCATTGTTGTGAATTCAGTATGTTATGTTTGGAATTTATTGAATTATGTAAAAAGAAGTAGTTATTAATTTTTCCATACTCTGCCTTTTCAGTCAAGGGATGAATGGCAAATTGTTTTCATGATTTCGGCTGGAGTATATTTGTTTGGCTGTGTTATTTATTGGATGTGGGCAACTGGTGAAGTACAACCGTGGGCCCAAAAAACATTGAGTAGTGAAAGCAATAACAAACCAAAATCACCAGATACCGCTCATGGCCATGAGAACGATGGTCTCGAAATAAATCATTCATTCGAATAACAAAGATGATGAGAAAATGTTTATTTTTGTTCAAAATTCTTTTTGGAGCAAAATTTACTGTGGAATTGTGCTTCCAATAAAGTCAATATAAAATATTGAGGCTGTATTAATTTTTGAGCTATTTTATTTTCCAATATCATCATATCACATACAAAAATAAGTAATGAAAATGTTGAATTGAAAAAAATATTCAAAAGAATGTTATGAACAATAAATAAAAGTGAAAACTATACGATAATTCGTGAAAAATGTCGAATTTTAGCACGAAAAATCGCTGTGTTTCCAAAGTTATATGGAAATTCATAACTTTTCTTTGAATAAATTAACTTTTGTGTTGGTTTTATTGATATATAACCTCTAGACGGCTGTGTCTACACCCATTAGAAACTTTATCCACAAGTTACGTCGCTCAATGTAGTCTGTCATGACTCTTTTCCCTAAAGATAAATTCGGAATTGGTTTTGAAGAAAAAGTAAAAATGTGTTGTTCTTATGAAAATACGACATAAAAAATTGACATACCTTTCTCAAGATGTTCTAAAATTTCGTTTTCTTGTGCAATATAAGAATCTAAGGCAGGTCCTAGTGTAGTTTCTTCACGAATCTTCCATTGTGCAAGAATTTGCCTTGAATTTGTTTTAAATTGTTTTACTTTCTTCGCAATTTCGTTCATTTCTATTACAAATGCATTGCCCATATTTCGTTGTATATTTCGAACCACACTCAATTGATTAATAATTCGCTGAAATTGCTCCTGAGTAAACATCGTTTGTTGCCAATCCTGGTATAATGAATTGATTTCAAGCGGTACGGCCATATAAGCAGTTGTCTGTGGCATAAGTCCCTTTATTGCGTCAATTAAAATGTTCATTGATACTTGATTTCTAATAAGGTCATTGATTCTTTCATTTCTTGAGCTGGGATCAATTTCAGTATGTAAGTTGATTTTGAACACTGCATCTAGTGCTAAAGTGACTTTAGGAACAATCTCTTGTTTACACAAAGTAAACAATGGCAATACATCAAGAGTGGATTTTGCTTGAAATGTTGTAAGTATTTCTGCGTACGTGGTTTGACCGTAAGCTCCCTGAAATTAAAACAAAATATAAAATCTAATTTTAAAACATTGTAAATACCATGTGAATATTAAAAAAAAATAGTGATTAAATTTTATAGCTGTAGCTACAATCCATTCTCTCCAGACAATATATTGAATTAACTAGTCAGTTGAGCTGACAGTACGTTAGCCAGCTAAATGGGCTAAAACAATAGACTTTATTGTTTTAATGATGAATCACTTTTCTTGTTTTAATAGAAGTGATTGTTCATTATAACAATAACTTCTATTGTTTTAGTCCATTTAGCTAGCTAACGTACTTTCAGCTCAACTGACCAGTTAGTTCAATATATTGTCTGATTCTCTCTGAATTCTTATCATTAACAAGAAGCCCATTGAAAGTTAGATTTTTAATTAACTTTTTATTTATGATTATTTCCGAGCAATGTAAATTTTTTATTTTTAATAATTTCTTACACTTAAATTTAATATGAAGATCGATAAAGATGTTAGAAATAAAAATTGCTCCATTGTCCGTTATAAGATCTCTTACTGAACACTAGTTATCATTGATAGATGCTTGTGCTTTTATATGTATATATATTTGACACGTGTAAATTTCTCAAATTTTATCTGAAAGAAAACAATTCATTTTCTCTTTAATAACCTAATTTTGTTTTAAAACAGGTGTGGACCTATAAATAATTTCGCATTCAAAAACGTCTTGTGTTTCTTAATTTCATTATTTTATTGAGAAAAAACGATTTAACATCTATCATGATTCTATCTTCAAAATAACATTATTTCTTTGGCTGCTTCTTTTTGCCAGTTTTTTTTTATAGCTTCTTCTTGGTTTTTCTTGGATTTTTTCAGTCGGTTTGTGCACCCCTTTAAGACCTTGGTCTCATGTTTTTCCAACTTTTTGGCAGTTTTCTTGTCAAACTGATGGGAACTGGTTGGCATAGGACTGCCAATCGTGGACTGCCAATTTTCATTATCAATATTATTGGTTGAATCAACATCTAATTCATCTTCAGAGCTGGTGGCGAAATTATTATGACATTTAAAGGTACAGCAAATACAAATTTATAAAAAATCGTTCAATTAAGGTGTTAAAATAAAATTGAATAAAAAATTGAGGGTTTAAGGAATATTTTATATTTTTCATATCATTTCGATATGTATAACGAACGACCACCTTTTAAACTTACCGCAAGAGCCACACAGAAGAAGAGGAAGATTTTGATCGAATTCATTGTTGAATAATTGATATTCCTGTGTCGGTGTCTGAAATATACTGATGATTACTGGGATATTTGTACATAAACGGAACTGTTGACTTGCCCTGAATATCATATGATGAATTTCGTTAAATGATCACCTACATGCAAAAATTAGTCATTTTCGGTTTCTTGGTCTCACTTTACTTCTAAAATGTTTACTATTCAGCCAAAGAAATAATGTTTTTGAATTTCCAAGTAAATCCAAACTCCAAGCATCACTAATTCCGAGAGGATTTCTTTTATATTGGTATTTTAAAATTAGAAACATGATATATGTTAAATAGTTAAAATAATAATATGATTAGATTTGCAACCACTATGAGTCCCTGTATATTAATATAGGCGAGAAAAAAGTCGCAGAATAATGCGTCATCTGTTGACGTGGTTATCAATGTATGTAATTACAAAGACAGAATTGTTGGATTCTGTCTTGACTAAATTTTGATATCGGTTGTTTTCAACCACAATTCGCACACGTTACCAGATGGCGTTTTTACAACATGGCATCTCTCAGTCATGATGGTTGTAGATTTGAATATAAACCGAAATCGAAACACAACGCCTTTTTTGAATGCGAAATTATTTTTTAGATCTGCACCTGTATTAAAAACAAATTGAAAAAAAATATGAGGTTAGGAAGAGAAAATGAATTTCTTGAAAGGAGCAGTTTCAGCGGAGTTGTTAATAAAGTAAAAAAAAAAAATCGAAACAAGTTCTTAAAAAAACAATAAAAAGGAAATTTTAATCAAAAATCATTAAAATTCAGTAAAATATGGCATATCAAGTAACAAATCGCATCTAAAATTTAAAAACAATGTGGGACGCTACGTATATTCGGATGCAATCGGTCAGCGTATTTTTCTAAGACAGATAAATGTGAAAGGAAAAATTGCCATAAATTTCGACATTGTACGAAGCATTGTTCTTTATTTATTCGACTTGCTGTTCTTCTTTAAATACATATTGCAAATGATTTTGTTTTCTGCATCCTTGATGAAAAAATCAATACACATTCAATTAAATTTATTGCAAAAAATTCACTAATCTCAATTGTCTAGTGTTTTATAAGTGACATGACTTGGTGAAATAACAGATAAATATAATCATAACATATATAACATAAATTGAAAAGGAAAAACGATCGTTCCTTTCTTTTTCATCATTTTCTTTTTTTTCTCTTTATGGCCATTGCAAATGCATTTGGAAACGAGAGAGATACGACGATTGTTTCACTAATACAATAAATTAAAACTTAAAATATGCTCACGATTTCACTGAAATCGCTCAAAATACAATGAGAATCATTCATCTTCAGTTGATTTGCTTTACATGTGTAACCAGATTTGTTAATGGAGAATGTGGCTTATAATTGTTCAATATATTCGATAATTTAGCGACAATTTACCATTTCATTTGGCAACAATTAGCTATTAGCAAAATATTCAGCAGTCCCATGGGATTCATTCATAGTTACAATTATATATATATTATATCTCTAATTATTTAAAAATAAAAAATGCAGAAAAAATATCAAACTCTCTTAATAGTTCGTATCTAAAAAAGGCAAACACTCAGCTGGTAAGCTAATTGAATTCGTGCATTTCACTATGGCAATGTTAATATTAGTCAAAATAAAAAAAAACAATGTTAAAACAAAAAAAAAAGACCAAATATAACGGTATGTAATACACATGGAAAGGAACAAAAAAAAATCTTCAATAAATTAGATTTATCGGCGGTATGAATTGCGCATATACGTTTGTGTTAACAATGTCTACGATAGTTTAATTGATTTTCTTTAATCTATGAATGTTCGTTTGTCTGGTTGGTCTATTTCTCTTCGTATCTGTCTGTGGGTCTGTTTTTCTCGTGTTTTGTTTGCTTTTGGTTTCATTTCCTGATATTAATGTGATAACAATTTAAGCCTTACATAAGTATGTAAAATAGTGAACCTTCAATTAAAGCCAAATTGCTATTAAATGCATAAGCTGCAACATACACATACACATTCGGTTTTTTCTTACATTTCCATTTGCAAATATATCTAGCGATTGTAAATTTTTCGAAAAAAGAAATGATAAACATTTCGTTCATCGAAAATATAATGTTCTTCAAAATTGACATTATCATTTTCCTTTGTTCTATATATAAGCGAGCCCAAAAATAGATAATTGTTATTGATACGAATTTCAAGTCCAAAATGAAAAATTATTAATAATAATCAATTATGAGATGCGTCTACAGCGTGGTTTCTGGCACAAGTATCTTTTCACCACTTTCTGCATCTCGTTTTAATGATAATTCTTTCAGGTGTTGCTCCATTCGTTTGAGACGAGCTTGATATTTTCGCTTGCAACGGTCCAGACTTTGCGTGAGAGACCTATAGAGACAAGTTTAAAAATAAACAAAAAAATAAATACCAAACGATGCAAAAGAGGCAAAAATGTTCATTTTTTTCATAAACATGGCGTACTTACAAATTGGCTTGTCTGAGTTCAGCCACAGTCGATGCATACTTTTCTTCCGATGATTTAGTTGCTGTTTCCAATGAACTGGCCAATGCTTGAAGTCTTGCTTTCAATCGTGATTCACGTGCCAATGCTTCAACCAATTCCAATTCAATGCCAGCCGTATGCTCGGCATCTGTATATGATGCGCCACGTTCCTTATTCGATATGGCAAGCAATGCTTCTGAATCGGCCAATTGCGCTTGCAAATGTATTAAGGCTTCAAGCGCTAAATTTTTTTCACGTTCCGATTGTTCGGCACGATATTTCATATCGTTAAAATTTTCGCGAACGCCCATTAATTCCTCCATGAGAACGGCCATTTCAATTTCTGATTTTCGATTACATTGGATATGATCATTCATTTTTTGACTATTTGTCATTATCGCATCATAATCTTTGTACGGCGATTCCAAATTTACGACCGTATTCTGTACGGCAGCCCGTTGTCCTTTTAACTTTGACATTTGATCACGTAATTTTTGATCATCTTCATCGGTCCATGCGTTATGATCATTATTGCTACCACCGCCGCTGCCATACATTACGCTGGCGGCATCTTGCCACGGTCCCAGGCTATTACCTTGATTATTTTTATCATTCTCTAAACGGACCATCAAACGTTTTGCAACTGATTCGGCTGCCTTACGATTTTCAATCGCTGAATGAGCATGCTCCAAAATTGCTAATTTACTCTCTAATAAAGCCAACATTACGTCATATGCTTCAATTGTACGATCACTGAGATTCAACGCCTGATTCAATGCAATTGCGTTCGATTCATATTTACCGCAAAGTAAGTACAAATGTTCACAATGCGCTTTGCTATCGCCCAAATTCAACGACAGCAAATTATTTTGTACACGCAAATGATCGATGCATCGTTGTAATCGTTGAATTTTAGCATCACCATCAGCACCGTCGGTGCATTGTTCGTTTTCTTTGTGATTTGTGTTGTCGCTTGAATCGACATTTTTGTGATTCAATCGAATCGATTCACATGCCCGTTGCTTGGTGTGGTTGCCACTAAGCGATGAAAAACTATCGCACAGTCCATGCGATACGGTTAATTTTTGTTGTAATTTATGTTTGTATTTTTGAGCTTTCATCACTGCAGCCGCCGCCGCTGTTTCATCTAGATGTTGTGATATATCGAAAATTTCGGCCGTTTCACATAAATCGTCACTTGTATAATTCGATCGAGCATTTGGTGAGACGCGCAAATGTTCAAAATCATTTCCCTTTCCGGCACCGCTGTCAACATCAACATTGTCAACATTATCCTGTATTGATGCCAGTTTCGATTGAAGCAATGCCATGTGACTTCGTAAGTACAAAATCTCCTCTTGCATTGCTTGTATCTAAAAGTCAGAGGAGTAGAAAATATGAATAGTATAAACGAAATGCTTTAAATCGAGAACGAACGTATATTGATTAATGTTTTGGGTTTGTACCTGTACTTGTCCGCCGCCAACATTTGCAGCTATTTGTGGCATTGAATAATGACTTTCCGTCTTTTCTTCAGCCTGTTCTAATTTGACATCGAGCGGCTCAGTTTGGGACTGTTGTTCATAGTTGATGCATTCCATTTCTGAGTTGTACACAGACCCTTCTTGAAAGCTTAATTCACTAACTGACGAGTGCAGAAAAAAACAATCATTCGATTATACAATACAGTTTAATATTCGTTAAAATTCAAATTGGCGTTGAGTTTTTAAAAATCTCTTACCACTTCGACTTCCGTCCGGCTCTTGATCTTCAATAATGGCGTTTTCTTGTTGAAATTTCAGTTTTTTATTCAGCTCAACAATGACACAGTGCATTTCAGTGATGCGACTTTCATGTGCCGAACCGATCGATTCCAATCGGCGTTGTGTTCGTTCCTTATCATCAAGCGCTTCATTTAATTTCTTTTGAATTAAATCACGTTGTTGTTCTGATATTTTTAGACGTTCCGACAATTCAACCACTTCTGTTTCGAGAGCTGACAGTGCCGCAACTTGTAACTTAACGTAGACCAGAAAACAAAAATAATTCAAATAAATTCTCAAATTTGTTGTTGTTTTGGATTTATTCTTACAGCAATTATAGTTTATATACACAGGAATCAAAAGCAATAGACCAGAAATGAATGAAAAAAATATATGCTTCGTTGTGCTTTCGTTGATTATCAGTTATATCGTTGCAATGGCATGTTATATTTTTTCGAATATACTTTTGCGATGTAATGCTTCGAACGAATAAACGGTTGAATGTAACATTATTGCGATTTTTGTTTTTCGTTCGCTTGTTTCGATTTTAGAAAGTAGAAATGAAAACTGCAACTTACGAGCGTAGGTGCAATTTTGAATCCAAAATTGGAATTGCATTTTAAAATGTGGATATATGAAGAGTGTGCGCAATTCCTTTTTTAACTGTGATTGAATAGTAACCTTGATAAATGATTATGTCATAGATTTATGGGTGTCCTTGTTTCATTATGATAAACACTTTAAGAAAGGATATGTTCTTTCTTCTATCTTTCAGTGTGGCAAAAAGAAAATGATTTTTGAATTGGGACGTATTGATTTTCAATTTAAATTTGTCGGGCATTATTGGAACAAAATGTCGAAAGAAAATAGAGATATTCTTACTTTGCTGGCCAGATGTAGCATTGCTGATGTACCGCCACCCGTTTCGGTGTCGATTGGTTGACTTTCAGCCGACAATGTCTCGTGCAATCGATGCATATTTGGTTCGGGCGATAGATCACGTGCACCAGAATCTCTTCCCCATGACTCTTTACCATATGAATTTTTACCAAAACCACCGCTACCGCAACCGCTGCCACCGCCTCCGCCGTTTCTTGTATCGAATGGTTCGAACGGTTGAAATTCCGGCGAATGTCTTGTTTTACAATTGCTTGATGTCCGTTTCTCTTTGCGTTGTGATGTCTTTCTGGGTGATTCTTTATTGTAGTCTTTACTAATTGCTGGCGATGATGGTGTTGCGTATTTATCGTTTTTCTTTTTGAGATCTCGCAATAATGGCTCTAATGGTCCAGATATACCAAGTCGACGACATGCATTTGCCAATTCTTCCGCATCGATGTTATTTCCGCTAAAATCACTGCTATTCAATACGTACTGCTGACCAAATTTTCGGTCGTCAACTTCTTTAAACTCCGACATTTAACCGAATAAATATATATGTATTTAAAAGATTTAATAAAATAAAAACA
The DNA here is from genome assembly GCF_009176525.2 of Contarinia nasturtii. Lineage (NCBI taxonomy): Eukaryota > Metazoa > Arthropoda > Insecta > Diptera > Cecidomyiidae > Contarinia > Contarinia nasturtii. The sequence goes on from NW_022197768.1 coordinate 1,857,952, forward strand.
CCAACAAACAAACTAAACGATTTTATATGCATTGGTCATAAACATCATTATCATATGCATCTGTTTTCGTGGATGAAACGTTGTTTTATTGAGAAAGAAAATTGATTTACGTATTTCGTTCAATCAAAAATATGGTTTTCTTAGAGTTGCTCGGTTTATTGAACACCGCACCCATGTTTTTATTTGTTTTTATGCCGACTTAATATTGTGTCACTCATTTTTTTTTCGTTTAATTTTTTGGAAGAAATGATTTGGAAAATTGCATAAAAAAATGTCACTTGAATCTTTTCCGATGTCAAATAATAACAGATGATTCTTCGCTAAATTTTCACGAAACGCAATTTTGTTTATAGTTTGTTTGGCATTGAATGGGGAATTTTTTTATGGAAAACACATTAAGCACGCCATGTTTTGTGCACATTTTTTGACATTTCAATGATTTCACTCTCCTTGTCTGAGTATGTGGTGCAATATACGATAGTACAAGTAAAACCGTACAAGTGCACCGTGGTATTCTTCGAGTGAGAATAAAAGAATATCCGATTTCAAACAAATTTTGAAAGAAAAAACAAAAACATATTTTAAATGTGTAATTTGAATAAAATAATTGTCGTTGAATTAATCAACATTTCAATTGTGCATTGTTTTGAAAAATGACGAATTTCCATATATGGTTCAAAAAAAAACCTTTCAACAAAAGATATAACAGTTATTTTCGTTTAACCAAAAATATACTAGAATGAAAAAATTCATATTATTTTATAGTAAACCCCTAAAAATGATGAATGAAAAGTCCAAAAAAACTATTATGTATTTAAGTAGTATTGTTTATTTGTTGAATTGGTTTTTATAAATCATTCATGAACACTTGAAATGCAAAGTTTTTTATCATAAAATGAGCATGTAATCATGACTTGACCGCCGTTGCATAATCGATTTGGTGCCCAATCAGCTCCATAACAGATGCTTTCATGTTTATTAAATTCAGCAATCAATTTTAATTCATTGTGATCATCATTTATTCGACAAACGCTAAAATTTTTGTACATGCATGCACATAATAGAAGTTTTCGATTGCATTTCGATGGTTTAATGCGCCAAATACCGCCGAAAAGTTGTAGATCGGTGACCGGTTGACGCCAACTGCGTGTATCAAATATGCGTAAGTATTCATCATATGAACCGGTGATTAGGCAATTTTCCGAGAAGCTAAGAAACGATGTAACGCCAGCTATGTGACATTTATTTTTTATTGTTTGTTGAACGTCGGGCGCTCGAATATCGTACACATGCATAAATGTATCATCGCCACCGGTGTATACAACATTTGGATTCCATTTATCAAATGCACATGTCCATGCTTCAAATGAATGTGCCTTCCACGTACGTTCCTTAACAATTTTATTATGTTTTACGGTTAACAGTGATACCATGCCACGTGAATCACTGGCTATTAAATTTTCCGTATGCATAGATCCACTGCCCACACTACCACGTACATCAATTGCAAGCGTTAATAAATTTTCATCACCATCCGACGCCAGATTTATTGAATCGACCAAATGCAATCGATCGTCATTTTTTAATTCATAAACAAGTATTTCGGAGAGTGCACTAGCCGCAATCAATAGACATTTATTCGAGACTATGAGCCATTTTGCATCTAGAATGGCAGCCGTTTCAATCGTATCTAATAGCTCCAAATCATCCAAATACATGTCATATTTGTATAAGTAAATACGTCCGATTCGTCCTAAAATGTAAAACAAATTATTAGTAAAACATTCACTTTTCTGCCATGCTCTGGCTGAAATTGCATTGGGAAAATTCAATGGTTTGCATACTTGTCGGTGGTTGCGAAAAATCAGTTTCACCCTCTTCCAAATGATATGTACCGCAAATAAAATGATGCGGAAAATCTGGATGTGTACACCATTCCAAACAATCAGCCGGTTGCTGTGTATCAAGCGTATGTAATGTTTTGATATCCATTTTTGTTGTATGTCAAAATTTGAAAAAAAAAATCATTTATCCACACACAAGAATTGAAAATACTTTGATTAATTTAATATAATTTCCAATAAATTTTATTTAATACTGGAGCACATAGTGAAACGGCGACACGTTATTGTTTTCTATAGACTCTTGTCAACATTGGCATCTGCTACATACACACACACATACTTATTATACAAAAATGCCAAGACAAACACTATCACACGCATCGATCGCGATACACATACATATTCAGTGCACAAATCCATCAAATAGCCATGAAGTTGGTTAGAAGCTAAGAAAAAAAAATGTCTCATCTCTGTTCGGTGCTGTTGTTGTTGTACGTGAGCAAATCGTTCTGTCTTTAGACATTGCTTAGTTGTGTCAACAATAAATTAGTATTTTATATCATTCATGGGTGTGTAATCAATTCTCCGCATAAATATTTTTTGTGCAATCGCATTAGTTAGAAATTGTGAAGAAAATCCATAAAAATTCGCTCATTTAGTGAGCATTACGCCGGAAGTAAGTGTTATTGTTTTATTTGTGTGTCAAAGAGAAGAGAAATTTATTTCGTTTTTATTAAAATCGAGCGACATTTTTGTTGTACATGTAAATTGCACCCGCACTCTACAATACACACAACCAACAAAAAAAATGGTTAGCTTCAATTGAAGCCAATTGGCAGTGAATTGTTTATCTCTGTTTCATATCGCATTCACCGATATAGATGTATTTAATGTATTTTTCTTGAATTATATTTTGAATTTGATGAGATTAAAATAGTGATGCATAAAATGAAATCAGTTTTGTTCACACTCTAGTAGTTTTTTTTGGTGCCGTGTGCATTTGGTTTGAAAGAATAATAAATTCAATAAATCGTCACGCCTAATGCGTGTGCATTCTGTTTACATCTCAGAAGTGATACAATTTACGTGATATGTGAAACTCTTCATTTTTAATAATTGTTGTCGTTGCAATTTTACTAAATTGTGGAGTGTGTTTGTGTTTATTTTGTGTTTCATTAGTCGAAAATGACAGAGAAAATCACACTATCGGATGCACTATCAAATGTCGAGGTATTGGACGAGCTACCATTACCCGATGAACAACCATGCATCGAAGCACAACCATGTTCAGCGGTTTATCGTGCCAATTTTGATACAAACTTTGAAGATAGAAATGGTTTTGTCACCGGCATTGCTAAATACATCGAAGAAGCCACAACACATGCTCAATTGGTATGTAAAAACAATCAAAATTCTTGAGTCATCCAATGACATCAGTGTTCAATTAAAACAAAACGGCATTTTGTTTATAAAACAAATAACGGCACATTTTCCCATTTTATTTTACTAGAATGAGTTACTTGATGAAGGCCAAAAACATGCCGTTATGCTGTACACTTGGAGATGTTGCTCGCGTGCAATTCCACAACCAAAATCGAACGAACAACCGAATCGAGTTGAAATCTATGAAAAGACCGTCGAAGTTCTTGCACCAGAAGTCAATAAATTGCTAAATTTCATGTATTTTCAGGTTTGGATATTTCGAATGTATGCTATCTACTATAATGACAACATTTTATTTATTTTTGTTTTATAGCGTAAAGCGATTGAAGCATTTTCTGGTGAAGTAAAACGTTTATGTCATACAGAAAAACGAAAAGATTTTGTATCAGAGGCTTATCTGTTGACATTGGGAAAATTCATCAATATGTTTGCCGTATTGGATGAATTAAAGAATATGAAGTCAAGCGTTAAGAATGATTACAGTACGTATCGTCGTGCTGCTCAATTTTTGAAAGTGATGTCCGACACTCATACACTCCAAGAATCGCAAAATTTGTCTATGTTTTTGGCCACACAGAATAAGATTCGTGACACAGTTAAAGATACACTTGAAAAAATTCCGGGCTACGAAGACTTATTGTCGGATGTTGTCAACATTTGTGTGCATATGTTTGAAACAAAAATGTACATTACACCCGAAGAGAAGCATATGCTAGTTAAAGTGATGGGATTTGGTTTGTTTTTGATGGACAGCGATTTGTGTAACATCAATAAATTGGATCAAAAGAAAAAACTACGATTGGATCGTATTGATCGCATTTTCAAGAATTTGGAAGTGGTTCCATTGTTTGGTGACATGCAAATTGCACCATTCAATTATATAAAACGCAGTAAACACTTTGATCCGAGTAAATGGCCACTATCGAGTTCAACAGCAATTAGTCCACAGGCTGATCTAATGGTGCATTTGCCACAAATTCGAGACGATCATGTCAAATACATTTCGGAATTGGCACGTTACACAAATGAAGTGACGACCACGGTAAAAGACAATCCAACCGATGCTGAAAATCGAATAACGGCCGATTTGGCATTGCGCGGTTTACAATTATTGTCCGAATGGAGCAGCGTGGTCACTGAATTATATTCATGGAAATTATTGCATCCAACCGATCATCATCAAAACAAAGACTGTCCCGTTGAAGCCGAAGAGTACGAACGAGCCACACGATACAATTACACGGAAGAAGAAAAGTTTGCATTGATTGAAGTGATCGCAATGATCAAAGGATTACAAGTATTGATGGCACGCATTGAAACCGTTTTATGCGAAGCAATTCGACGCAGCATTTATGCGGAACTTCAAGATTTTGTGCAGCTTGTATTGCGCGAACCATTTCGAAAGGCAATCAAAAATAAGAAAGATTTGATTCGAAGTATTTTGATGTCGGTGCGAGAATCGTGCGCGGATTGGTCAAAAGGATTCGAACCATCCGATGATCCGATTTTAAAAGGAAAAAAAGATCCAGACGGTGGCTTCAAAATAAATGTGCCACGCCTAAATGTTGGCCCATCATCGACGCAATTGTATATGGTACGAACCATGCTTGAATCATTGATTGCCGACAAATCGGGCGGTAAACGAACACTGCGCAAAGACATTGACGGTGCATGTTTATTGCAAATTGATAATTTCCATAAATTATCATTCTATTGGAATTATTTGCTCAATTTCAGTGAAACATTGCAAAAATGTTGTGATTTATCACAGCTTTGGTATCGTGAATTCTATCTTGAAATGACCATGGGCCGCAAAGTGAACAAATGCACGGTTCGTCATCAGCACAATGAAGAATGCAGTGATTTGATTACGATGGAGAAACGTATTCAATTTCCAATTGAAATGTCAATGCCGTGGATTCTAACCGATCACATTTTACGAACGAAAGAACCATCAATGATGGAATTTGTTTTGTATCCACTTGATTTATACAACGATTCAGCACATTATGCACTTACAGTATTTCGCAAACAATTTTTATACGACGAAGTTGAGGCTGAAGTTAATTTATGTTTCGATCAATTTGTATTTAAATTGAGCGAGCAAATTTTTACGCACTATAAACAATTGGCCGGCAGCATTTTCTTGGACAAACGTTTTCGCGTTGAATGTGAGGTGCTCGGTTTCAATTTTCAATCGTATCCGCGAAACAATCGCTACGAAACATTACTCAAACAACGACACGTTCAGTTGCTCGGACGCTCGATCGATTTGAACAAATTAATTACACAACGAATAAATGCCGATATGCAAAAGAGCTTGGAACTTGCCATCAGCCGCTTTGAATCGTCAGACATTTCCGGTGTTGTGGTAAGTTATTTGCCGTTAAGGCGGTTCATAATAAAACACTTTTCTGTTTTTAATTCTTTTCTCCTTCACTCCCTGTTTTTCCATATAGGAACTCGAAGGCCTAATTCAAGTTAATCGCATATGCCACAAATTGCTCAGCAAATGGCTTGCACTCGATGATTTCGAAAGTATGTTGAAAGAATCGAATCATAACGTTCTTGCACCATATGGTCGAATTACACTGCATGTATTCGTTGAACTTAACTATGACTTCCTTTCCAACTATTGCTACAATGCAGCAACAAATAGGTACTGCTTGCGTTTTACCTATTTATACACCATGATATCGATTTATGGTTTTCTGTGTTCTAATTTTTACCAAATCTATATTTGTTACTCTTTATTCAGATTTGTTCGAAGCAAAGTGCAAATATCGTTTGCACAGGCAATGCAGCGTGACAAACCATTACAAATGGCACATCATTATCTATGGGGCTCAAAACAATTAAATGCCGCTTACTCCGCACAGTATGGCCAATACACTGGTTTCGTTGGTTCGCCACATTTTCACGCCATGTGCCGATTGCTTGGCTATCAAGGCATTGCTGTTGTTATCGAAATCATATTAAAAGACATTGTTAAGCCGCTCATTCAAGGGAACTTGCTACAATTCACAAAAACTTTGATGTCAGCTATGCCAAAGGTAGGAATTTTCTGATGTGAAACCACATTGTGTCTACCAGGAAAATTATAATTATTATTGGAATCTAATCGAACATAATTTGTTTCAGTCGTGCAAATTACCGCGATGCGATTATGGATCACCGGGAGTATTGAGCTACTATCAAGCACATTTAGTCGATATTGTGCAATATCCAGATGCAAGAACTGAACTGTTTCAATTATTCCGTGAATTTGGAAACAGCATTATATTTTGTTTACTAATCGAACAGGCGTTATCACAAGAGGAAGTATGCGATTTATTACATGCTGCTCCATTCCAAAATATTCTGCCAAGACCATTTTGCAAAGGTTTGTTAAACATAAATAAATTTACAATCATTCGCATCAAATGAAACTTAAACAAAAACATTTTCCGTGATTTTTTTTCGATGAAATTTGCAGAGGGTGAAAAACCAGAAGCAAAACAAAAAAGATTAGAGGCAAAGTATGCTGTACTGCAAATTGTTCCAAATGTCGAAAAATTCGGAACGGCGAAACAAGCTCGAATTGCACGCGAAGGTGACTTGTTGACCAGAGAACGGCTCTGTTGTGGATTAAGCATTTTTGAAGTGATTTTGGGCCGAATCAAAGGCTATCTGGATGATCCAGTTTGGATGGGACCGCTGCCAATCAACGGTGTCATGCATATCGACGAATGTTCCGAATTCCATCGTTTGTGGTCAGCACTGCAATTTGTTTATTGCATTCCAGTTGGAGCCGGTGAATACACAGTCGAGTATGTAACCGATTTCATTTCGTTGTTCTACTGATTTGATTATTCATTTAAATAATAATATAAACTTAAAATTGAAATATTACAGAGAACTTTTTGGCGAGGGATTGCATTGGGCGGGCTGTGCTATGATTGTATTGTTGGGACAGCAGCGTAAGTTTGAGGCATTGGATTTCTGTTATCATATTTTGAGAGTTCAGCGAGTCGATGGAAAAGATGACACAGTCAAAGGCATTGTAAGTTTGAAAATATTCACCTTCCCATACGTGGCCAAGATTTAAATGTTCTCGTCTCTTATCAATAGAATCTAAAACGTATGGTAGATCGTATACGACGTTTCCAAGTGTTGAATTCACAAATATTTGCCATATTCAATAAATATCTGAAAAGCAACGATAGTGAAGGCTCAAATGTCGAGCACGTTAGATGCTTTCCACCGCCACCACATCCAACGATGATGACCTCGCATTATCATGACCCAAACAAGCTACGGCCACAGAACTAAGCAGATCGGTGAAATATAATACAGCATTATTGGATGAATAGCATTTAAGGAATCACACAAATTACATTTATTATTATTATTTAGACGGCAAATGCATAAGAAAGAAATGTCAATGTTTCAACTTCATACTAATTTAATATAAAGAAATACAATATGTTCGGAAAGTCTTTGCAATAAATGTTCGAAAATTGAAATTGAGAACCTAAAAAATGTAAGAATTTCTCACCAATATTTTCTAATCAAATCTCTCTCAATGAATTGAAATCATGTCAAATTTTACCGATCTTCATCAATGTTAAACAAATCTTGTGTCTACAAATCTAGATTCTGCCCATCTCGCACAAAATTGAAGAGCCAAAAAAAGGTTTCTCGGCCGTAGAAAATTCGAATAAATTATTCGCATCGAAATCTCAGGGGCATTCAGAGAGGAAAATCGCGAGCTTAAAGAGGAAACTCGTCAACTAGAGAGAAGAGCGTAAACTCAAAGACATATTAGTTGAATTGATCGAAATTGTTACTTTATTAAAACCAGTCTGTATGTATTTCGGATGGAACGCAACTGCACAGAGCTGTTAAATATCGAGATATTCTAAAATATCGCGGATCCGAAATACATAGACTGATTAAAACTCTTTTCTTAAATACAATTGAAGAATCGAATTACAAAGAAAACGTTGATCAGCAAAAAGGTTGAATTTTTATTCGCTTTCTTTTCTCTTAAACGGTATTCTCTTTGAAATGTTTTACAATCGAAATTGTAAATGGTATTCTGAGTGCAATAAAATTGAAATTAGTCAGTGGAAAAAAATGAAATTTAATTTGTAATATTCGTCAACTTAGAAAGTCAAAGAGTTCATTCAAAAATTAATGATCCAGATGCATAACTGACGCTAGAGTCAGACATATTGAAGCACTGACTACTTTGAGCATATTTCAGGAACTTGAAATTCATGCGATAGCCACGGGATTGCAGACTATTCACCGCCTGTCATAGTGAAAATGAATTATTTCGTTAAATGTGTAAATAAATAAAAAATCGAAATTGTTTGTATTACTTGTAACATAACGCCAATTGGATGTCGGCCACAGATCGTGTTGCTGTAGCGTTTCAGATATTCATTGAATGCCGATGGATTTAATGTTTCGATGATATCCATGCCCTAAAAGTGTTTAAATAGAAAAATTCTATATTAAGCACAACGAACAGAAAATCCGTTTTGTCGGATTCAAGTTGAATCAACTAACATTTTTATCTAATTTCTCAATTGACTTGTGGATTGGACCACACGAATCATCATAATATGTGTAGCTAAAACGTTTGCCCCAGTGGCAAAAGTCTGACGAGATAACAAATAGATTTTGTGAATCAGCCAAATATGGTGCCAATATTTCGCCGTAAATCGCTTCAACATCGGACGATATTGAACCAACTAAAATCGGAACAATTGTGAATTGATTGCGAAAACTGTGGAACAAAGAAGAAAATGAAAAAAAAAAACAATTGAATGGTAATGAAAGATTGACAATGTGATTTGGGCAGATAAGAGTGAATACTCACGCTTCCATCACTTTGGCAACGTATGGTAAATGCATTTCGATGCTGTGCTCATCTTCGTCGGTATTCATGTCCATCCACGAAAATTTTCCGGTTTTCTCAAGTTCTGCATTGATTTGAGTATCAATTTTGAGATCATACAATGGTGTTTCGTATTTTTCAGCAATTGATAAGGCACATCCACGTAATCGAACATGATGTGATGGACCCAATATAAATACACGTTTCCTGTGCACAATAATAAACATACAAATTGATTGGTGTTTGATGATTAATCAAATGATATAGTTATCTGTTGATACTTACACAACGGCCGGGCTAACTTGGCGATATGCAAAAGCAGCACACGCACCACAATATGAATAGCCAGCATGACTGTAAAATAAAATCGATGCTGCTCAATTTTTTTATTGGATGCAGTTAATTATGACAATTTTTTTTATACATACGGAGCAATAATTGCTCTAGCAGGCCCGTATGTTAGTTCAGCCTTATCCAACCAATTTTCAAGCTGCTGATTCAGTTGATTACCTAGCATCGATAATTTTTTTTTAGAAGGATTAAAATTCAAGCAAATAAATTCAAAAATACATTCTCGTTAAAAATGTGGAAAATCAGACATTTTTTTCTTTTTGAAATTTAATTTTCAAATTATTGGTACTACGTTAATTGCATTCATACAATGCTCAATTTAAATGTTCTACGATCCATTTAAGGCAAATGAGCTAGACTCAAAGACAAAGAAAACTCTCCATGTCATTTGACTATAACAAGTGATTGACTTGATTTATTTTCACTGTGAAAAAAAAAATGTACACACCTGAATTAGAGTACCAGCTGCCTGCATGAGTTGCTCTACGATCCGGCATTATTTCTATGAAATCGTTGAAAATGTCACCGAGAAAAAATATTCGATTCAAAACAATATTCAATTGCAAAGAAGACAGTGTATTTTGGTCACAAAAAGACTACAAATCGCCTTTTCTTTATTTACAATGAAAATACAAACATGTCTGTTGGATTGTAAACGTCAAATTTGTACTAATTTCAACAGTTATTTAGTAAACGCAATTCTTTTTCATATTTTTTTTAATGTTTATATCATTTTTGAAATGAAGGTTTTTCTCGTATGCTGAACATTACAGTATTATGGCAAATATTAAGAAATAATAATGTGTTGCGAATGAAAAATTAAATAATATTATCATACAAAGTTATTTTTTATTTGAATGTGAACGGGGTATGATTTGAATTCAACAAAAACATAAGGTGCATTACACCGCAGCGACATCTACTGTTCTGCCACTTGACTTTTCTGCTGCGAAGCCATCGATTCGTTCATTCGGTTTTTCGATTTCTTCAAGACAACACTGAAAAACAAAGTGAGTTCAATTTATATGTAAAAAATTTAGCTTTTTTTTCTTTCATCACATTTTAGTGTAAATTTAACGAAACACTGGCATTTGCTTGCATAATAAATGTTAAAATTGTTTTATTTTTATAAATACGATAAATATTTGAAATAATAAAATATGACGCCACGTGGTGCACAGCATATTGACCATGGTTTCGCGTTGAATTTACACATCTCATTGTTCTTTGTTGATAATTTGCTTTAAATACAAAGAAAATATGAGGAGCTTTGTTTACAATGATGATAGATTTAATTATTTCTTATGCGGTTTACACCAGAAGAACGAGAAATTGTTCTAGAGATGGCTAAGAATTGTCTGAGCAAACATAACCTCAAAAAAAAAAATCTCATCTTTTATCTCTCAAAGTATTCGTGCATAATTTTAACGTGTTTTAAAATTTTATTTTATAGAAAAATGGCGGACGCAGCTCCAGCCCGTAGTGGTTTCCGTGGTGGATTCGGATCAAGAGGTTCACGCCCACAAGTAAGTTATAAATTGACATCACATTTTAAAGCGAACGAAAAAGATCCGAATTGTAAATTGTGTTTCACTTTTGCTCATAGGGTGGTAGAGGTGGACGTGGTGGACGTGGTCGTGGCGCACGCGGCGGCCGTGGACGTGGAAAGGAAGATCAAAAGGAATGGGTTCCAGTCACAAAATTGGGTCGTTTGGTACGCGAAGGAAAAATCCGTTCATTGGAAGAAATTTACTTGTACTCATTGCCAATCAAGGAGTTCGAAATCATTGACACCTTCTTGGGATCGCAATTGAAAGACGAAGTATTGAAAATTATGCCAGTACAGAAACAAACCCGTGCCGGTCAACGTACTCGTTTCAAGGCTTTCGTCGCCATTGGTGACAGCAACGGTCACATTGGTCTCGGTGTTAAGTGCAGCAAAGAAGTTGCCACTGCCATCCGTGGTGCTATCATCTTGGCTAAATTGTCCGTTGTACCAGTTCGTCGTGGTTACTGGGGTAACAAAATCGGTAAACCACATACCGTACCATGCAAGGTAAGCAAAATGTTATTGTTGTTCGATTTCTATTTCTTTGATTTTCAATGATGAGAATATCTTTTATTCTTATGTGGTTTACACCGGAAGGCTCTAATGACGGCTTTAAGATGTCTGATTTATTTCAATTGTTTTTTTCATTTTTTAATCAATTCAAAAAGATTATAAAATAAAAGATTCTAATTTTTTGTTTGTATCGATATTTTTCAATTAGGTCACCGGCAAGTGCGGTTCAGTCTCAGTGCGTTTGATTCCAGCTCCACGTGGTACCGGCATCGTCTCAGCTCCAATTCCAAAGAAATTGTTGTTGATGGCTGGTATTGAAGATTGCTACACCTCAGCCCGTGGTTCAACTGGTACATTGGGTAACTTCGCTAAAGCAACATATGCTGCTATCGCCAAGACCTATGCCTACTTGACACCAGACTTGTGGAAAGACCTTCCACTTGGTAAATCACCATACCAAGAATACGCCGATTTCTTGGCCATCAACCACAAACCAGGTGTCGGAACACGCACCGAAGCTTAAACGTTTCCGTAACGTTTCCGAAACATGAACCATAAACAATTGAATATTTAATAAAAAAAGCGAAAGCGAATTAAATATTTAAAAAAATACATGTCTTTTATTTTGAAATGTTTTTTCTTCTTCTTCGGGACTCTTTCGCTAAGAAAGAAGGCACTATCTGTTAGTATGTCTTATATGCTATGAGAATCGTTTCTTGTTTGTTTTTTTTTTTTATCTAGATGCTATTCTTTAAACGAAGAATGGCCACTGCACCTAACAGTGAGACACCAGCAATGCTAGCCATTGTATAGATCCAATTGTTCCATCGTTTTGATTCTTCGGGTGTTTCTGTTATACACGAAATAATTTTGAGCGTTTCCTTCAGTGCTTTCGCGTTGAGCGTAGAAATGTATACGTTGTCATCAACCAGTTTATCGTATTCAACTGGGCTTGCTTTCAATGTAATTTGTGTTGCTTCCAATGTCATGTTGATCAGACGCAATTGATTGCGAACATTTTTGTAAACCGTTTCTTGATACTTGCTTGGATTCATTTCTTCAATAAATCTGTAATTTGAATATGTAATGTTTGGGTTAGATTGTTATTTTCATTTGCTCTGATAAATATAGTTGAGAAATAAATGTGTATACTTGTCAAAATGCATATCTTGATTTGAAGTGTTTCGCATACTGGCAACCATTTCACGTCGTATTTCTGCATCTTTTACTCCAAACATTTCCAGATCGGTCTCATTAAGTGCCGACAAATCCTTGAACATTATATCATTTTCCCTGAAATCAAAGACAATAGACATTTCGATTATTTCGCTCCCAACCAGAGAGTCGATTAAAATGTGCACATACTGTATTTGTCGAATCGTGTCATCGGATACATTGAAACCACGAAAAAATTTCATTACGGGATTTTCGAATGATGTATCACAGCCATCGTCACTGTCCGCAGTAATGTGGGTATCGTTAATTCCATTTCGATAATTTTCATCAATCTCAGCCATTTTTGTGCCGGTCGTGTAAATAACAACTTTTATTTTTGGGTCTTGCCGAAGTCTCGAAATTGAGGTTAGAATCTTATCGATTGTATTTCGGTCGTATCAAAAGTTGATTGTATTCAATTTCAACCGTGTTTCATATGTACCATCAAATGTCATAAATAGTATGTGATTTCACTATATTTCCAAACGAAACGCCGAAAAATAGCTTATTAAGGTGATAAAAATCATAGCCGGCTATTTATTATAATCTATACATATATTCTGCGCATCGAACAGACAACTCGTCTTTTTTTACCAAGATAAAATTGAAGTAGAAAGAAACTTTTCACAAAGACAAGATGACTACTTGGATTGCATTGGTATGATTACATTTTTTTCTAAAAATTAATTGGATTTTAATCGGATGTTTTTTTTTCTTTTCATCTACTTTACTATCTTTCACGTATTAGGAATCGAATCCAGAGGTAATTTAATTGAATAATTTCGTGTTATTTTTCAGTCATTGAATGACTCATCTATGTCAACATTAATGTGATTAAATGTAGGTACTCACCAAGTACATTCATAAATTGGGTGTATCCCCATTATGGAGTCTTACTGATGTATTTGGCTTGGAACCAGATCAATTGGAATGGCTTCCAGGACCAGTTCAAGCACTTATTCTTCTCTTTCCATGCTCGAATAGTGTAAGTTAAATGTTATTTTTCAATTTTTTTTGTGACATTCGTGAATATTTTAATGCATTACTTCTCTAAATGATTAAATAGTTTGAAAAATATTCGAAAGAACAAGACGAAGAATTGAAGGCAAATCCACCAAAAGTCCCAGAAGATCTCTTCTTTTTGAAGCAATATATTCACAATGCATGCGGCGCTATTGCATTGGTGCACAGCGTTGCTAATAATCCAGCGTGAGTACTAGTTTTTGAGTTGGAATTAAATATCAGAGTATTGCTCAGCGCTGCTGCCATCCACAGCATATTAAAATATCTTGCTGAGAATGCGTCGTCCGTTGCATGCGAATGTGCGTGGCAGTTTATACATCACAGCGAACAAGAACGCATGCATTGTCCTCTTCACGCTTATATGACTCAAAGCATTCAAACGATTGTATAGAGAACAATGCATGTATTGTTGTTCGCGGTGATGTAAAAACTGCTACGTACATTTGTATGCGACGGACGACGCATTCTCAGCAAGATATTTTAATATGCTGTGGATGACAAAGACATATTATTGATTAAAAACAAGCTGATGTGCTTAAAGATCTCTTTTTAAAATGCCAAAAATTCAGAATTGAAATTGAGGATGGAAGTATTCTGAAGAAATATTTGGATGAAGCACGTGATTTGACGCCAGAAAAACGTGGAAAATTGCTCGAGAATGATAAATCGTTTACTGATGCTCATCAAGAGGTTGCTGTCGAAGGTCAAACTGATGCCAACTCTGGTGAACCGGTCAATCATCACTTTGTCGCTTTCATCAATTTTAATGGTCAACTATATGAAATGGATGGACGTAAAACGTCTCCAATACCGCACGGTAAAACTTCCGAAGAGTCATTTTTAAAGGTGAGCAGTTTTTTGTTACGCATTTCATATGCTTGAATTTAAAAAAAAAATCAACTAAATACCGTTTACATTTTAGGATGCGGCTAAATTATGTAAACAGGCTATTGAACGCGACCCAGAAGATGTTTCATTCAGCGTTATTGCTTTGGCACCGACACAAGATTAGAACGGCCATTTAAACTATGACAGCCTTACTCAACTCTCTTTTTTGTCGCAATTTTTGTTAAGCCAAGCATTTAAAATGCTTCGATGTAATACATAATATGACTTTCTTTTAAATTTACTTGCAAAAAAAAAACGAAACTCACATTTTTATATGCATTTACATGGCTTGATAATTCAATTATGAAAAGCAAACAAGCTTCAGCCGTTAGGCAACCAAAATTTTCATATGAAACGGTGCGGCGAAAAAATGGCTCTTATTTTTCTGCCACATACAGTCTTTTTTTCACATAGTTTATTTATTGTATTACATTATAGATTACAACAAATAAACTATCCATAAAAAACGTTCGGGAAAATAAGAGCTATTTTTTCGCTGCTACGATTCATGTATGTGATCGCGTGCAAGAGCATACATAGTCTACAGACTTCTTAAATTATAAGTTGAATATTCAATAAGCAAAAAAAAAACATTCACCTGTGAAAATTTATAAATTCGAGACGATACATTTTATTGTCCAAATATGAGTTTAATAATCTCTCTTATAAAATTTTTTCTCTTAAATTGAACCGAATGGAAATAGTTTGGCACACATTTTGTGATGTTGAAATTCTAAATTTGTTCATATGTTTTGATTATATATATCATTTTCCTATATTTAGAGCTATATTTGAGCTTATAAAAAAATAATAGTGGAAAATACGATATTCAATTCGATCATTTATACTGATGATTCCTGCTTGTTTGAATAAAATCGACTAATTTGAGTATTCAATCTAGATTCATTTTTTTTCTCGAGGTATTCGCTGTGCTCAATTCATTATAATAATCTTGGTCAATTCACATAAAAGTAATTTTTTTTGAACAAAAACAATTTAAATCACGACAATTGGGCAGTGTTTCAATTATACTTATCAATTTTTGCTCCCGTTTTCAGATTCACTTACTCCTAAACTATATGATTTATTTCGGATCGAAAAGTAAATCGCTTAAATCAATTTTAATACTTTTTTCAATGATGATTTAAATTGCTTAAAACAAATGAGTTTAACTACTGACTAAATATTTGTGCTTTCACATTTTTCATCGTATATAATGTCTGAGTAAATACTATTTATTATGGAATTGTCACGGTTATTTCGTATATGGTTTTCGACCGTCAATTTGGTCGTGTAAAATTCCGGAAGACAGTCAAACACAACACCGATTTAATCGGTATACATTTTAAATGAGTCTCTTAGTGTTGATTTATATTCTAAAATGTTTGCAGTTAATGTGACGTGATTTATCTCCATTTTGACTTTTGAGCAAAAATATCAGCACGTAAATTCTGTGCAAAACAAATGCCCAATATCTGAAACAATTGACAACATTAGTATTTTTATAATCAGAATAATGTTCATCACACACACAAACCTGCATAAATGCGGAAAATATAACGGTCGATGATATTATTATGAGATTTCGTTCGACCCATTCTTCACCAGCTTGTACGCAACCTTTTTCGTTAATAGTTCGCGATATGTCATTGCTCTGTGGACGAAAAAACAAAACAATAGTATTCGAAACTTAAAAAAAAGCAACACTCTCTTACATTTGTTTCCCTGCGTACATCATAGCCGCATTGTTTGTTTCGTATAATCTCATTTGGTTGTCGTTTGCAGCACGAGAATGGAACGCCACAAGCTTCTCTACTGCCAACGGCCAAGGACGAACAATTGAAGTAGTTGTTGTTGTCCCAGTCATTTGGACCATCAATACCACAACATTGTAGCCAGTCTTCTTGAATCCAGTCGATAAGATTTTGTTGATCAGGGTCCTCACGGTAGTGAGTAATAAATGCACGTAAACCATCGGTCGCTTGTTCTTTTATCTGCGCGAACGATGTGCAAACCAATGAGAAATCAAACATGATGGTAAAAAAATGATTGTCTTACCCATCCTTTGTCACGAAGAACAAACACTACCATGCCTGCGCAGATTTCCAATAGTAATATGATTATCAAAAAAGTTGAGTACTACAATGATATATGGAAGAAGTGAAAGTTGAATTCGTTCAATTTTACATTTGTAGGTGTTATAATGATCGAAGAATCATTGAAAATAATGGCCATATATTTACCATGGATAAAAGACAAGTATTTTCACGAAGTGCACCAACACAGCCTGTGAATCCGATTATAAATGTCACAGTACCGCAACAGATTAGGATGAATGCCGGATCGAGGGCAATATTGTTGCCATTTGTTAAATTTCGAAACATATCTTTTTCATTCCATGCCCAAACGCCTACGACCAATATGCATAATCCCGCTAACTAAACAGTTTCCAATTCATAGCGGCAACACGAAACGTTTACAAACCATATACGCACATAAGTTTAACAAAAGAAAAAAAAACCAGTGACAAAGAAAAAAAAGGTAGAATACAATGACGCAAAAATCAATGATCACTATGCGCTTATTGTGTATGAGTTTTGATTTCCTGTGCTTACAAAAACGATTCGGTTATACACTCACACCTAAACAATCTTATTTGATACGCAAGTAACTTTCATTTTTTTTTTGTTCATAATTCTATTTCACAAATCTCATTTCATGGATACATTGTTAACTTACCCAAAATAAAACGTTAACACTAAATATAAAATATTTTAAACAACAACTTATTTCACTAGTCCTGCGGCGATATTTTCGCACAGGCATTTTGGTGCAGTTTCGACGTGCAATTTTTGGTGTCAATGAACAGATACCAAGACACAATGATCAACAATTGAACTGAACGTCAAACTAATTCTCGCCATCGACTCGCTTATATTTTTTTTTGTTTTCGTTGTGTTTTCTGTGTATTTTACTCTTGATCTTCACCCAAGGTGCTGTGAATGCGTGCATGTATTTGTGCGCGAATGAGCGCTCTCTAGTGATCATAATCGTACTTCACGCGAATGATTCAGTCGCGATCGCTTCAATGATTCAATTAAAATATACATCAATATAGAAAACAGGTATTATTCTTTTTTTTATCTATATAGTGAATAGAAATCAACATTTATTTTATGAATCATAACATTCTCTTTGTATTACAATGTTTATATGTTCATCTTGGTAATATATTTTAGATCGAAACACAAGGCTGAATTTAAAAATTAAAAAATAAAATAGAAATAAATTGAAAATAATCCATTTTGTTTGTATTTCTTCGGTAAATTTGAAAAGGAATTTTTTTTTACATATGTGGAAATTCTTCCTCAGAATCGTTATTATTGCGTCGACCTAATGAAGCCATTATGTATATTATAAAAACAAAAATCACAAAGCCACTCAATACGATAAACCATGTCCGGCGCAAAAGTGGACGAGATGGTGGAACGTACAATCGCCTGAAAATAATACATAAATTGGAAACATATTTGAAATATTTTGAATTTGAGATTCAATTTTAAAATGTTCGCCATATTAAAATTTAAAAAAAAATCATCAAATTGATAATGTTATAATTTTAGATATTTTTTTTTAATTTTTACATTTTTTTCGACTCCTCAGAGCGATCCTCCTCACATATGAGAAACCATTTCTGTTTCTGACTTATTTCATTTTTTCTTTCTTTTTCAGAACTGTTATTGGCACCGTAGAAGTTCGGACACTAAGAAAGTACTAGCACTCTTTTCAAGTGCCACATCTGAGTACAAGAAAAAGCGACACTTACAAGAAAAGTTCTTGCACCTCCATAGTGCCTATAAAAGCTCGGTGCTTTTTTTTTAAATCAAAGTCTTTGTAAAAATTTTTATTTGGCCAATGTCCGATTTACTCAGTTTTAATACAAAACCTACCGTGACCACCTGGAAAAAATTTCTGCCGGTGTTCGTCTTTTATACTTATTTTCATCTCTGTCAACACCCCCGATTGGCGGTTCTCTGCTCAGCAATGGTCGGCGACTACTTGCTAAAAATGAAGTAAATACGAATAAAGAAGATTTATTTTCCATGTTCTGTGTGGTCAATGGTAAGAAAACGAAATGATTTACCTTGATAGTATGGTGCAGTTGAATCTATATTGATGGAATGGTCTTTTGGTGTTTCGTGAATCGACGACGATTTATTGATACTTGATGAAGACAATGTGTTCGCATTCTCTTTAATCGACAAGTTTTCGACACCCGAATTCGAATTAGAGTTAGATGCGTGATTTAACTTTGAATTTTCTGAAAATGTTGCGTTCGGTTTCTAAAAGTAAGTAAAAGATTGAAGAAAAAAACCATTGATGAAATACATTCTACGTCCAAACATAAATTAGTTTACCAGAATAGCTCCAAATTCATCTCGTCCCCATGACGTTTTTTTCAAGCGACTACGAAGAACATCGGCTACAGGTGATATAAGATTTGATGACGGAAATATTTGATCGTAACAAGTTGGACACGTATGGCCACCGGGTGCTGTATTACTCGGCAACGCCGATTCACGTTCATTTAAACAAGACCAATGAAATACATCTGGAAATATTGTAATGCCACGCATGTATGATTTCCATTAATTATAATATGTTTGTGTGTTACATATGATTTTGAATGTTCATGTGTCTTGATATTGACACTCATCTTACTTACGATAGCATGTTAAACGAATACATTCGTCTGACTCTAGTGAATTTTTGCATAATGCACACGATGAATCATAATCACTATCTTTTAACCATTGAATGTACGATTGAATTATGCACTGAAATTAGAAAATTAAACATCGAAGCAATGT
Organism: Contarinia nasturtii; assembly: GCF_009176525.2. Lineage (NCBI taxonomy): Eukaryota > Metazoa > Arthropoda > Insecta > Diptera > Cecidomyiidae > Contarinia > Contarinia nasturtii. The sequence goes on from NW_022197768.1 coordinate 1,877,536, forward strand.
GATGACACTTTAAAGCTTTTATTTTCTACTGATCCAGCAAAAACAATAGTATAGAAAATGTGTCACGTATTTTTGGACAATAAAAAACAAAATAAACAAACCTTTGGATGTGAATTCACCATGCAATGTTCACACACATTAACCCGGTGCTCAAAACAAAATTGATTTGTAACTAATCGTTTCGGACATTTACACAATCCCATTTCACTGATTTATTTTTTGAATAGTTTATAAAGAAAATAATTTCTATTTTCGCTTTTTTTTTAATATGGAATTTGGATATTATTTTGATAGATGATAGTGATAGAAAAATGCCAACGTTCTCGTTGCCGATAAAACATCAAAACTGAAAATAATTTGGGGGAAAAAAATCAAAATGAAAACACCAACAAAATTCTATTTTATGTTTCTTTTTTATTTGATGTTCGTCATTATTCTATGTGTCGCTTTTTTGACGTTTCGATTTAGTGTAGTTGTGTGAGCAATTGACACATATGCATTTTCTCCGTTTCAATTCACCGCTTATTGGCTTTTTAGACAGCGTTCAACACACTTCACACACATTGGCCAAATGGAACGTTCGCATGGTTGGAACATCGATTATGTATTAAGTTTACGGACACAATTCAAATGTTCAAAACAACAACCAACTGTTAAAAATGAGAAGAAAAAATAAACATTCGAATATTCTAAGTTTGATTATGTGCACATTAACTCGAAAATACATAAAAATAACAACAACATATAAATTAAATTTTGGTGTATTCTTTATTTGTTTCGCAGAAACATTATAAATTAATTCTCAACGTAGTGTAGCTATGACTGGGGGGAAAAAAATCTTATGTTTTTCTAATATCAGTAATATAGTATTATTCGTCATCACGCAAAAAGAGTTCTTCGTATGGAAATTTATTGAAGATGGGATCAGCAATTGCTTTATAAATGCCACCAATGGCTTTCGTGAGTACAGGTTTTAATTCATTTAAGATTTCCGGCCAGTTGTCATTCAAGAATTGATTAGTGGTTTGGCTCAGCATTTGATCACCATTGAATAGATTCTCAAAATTCATCCAGAGTCTGTGAAAAGAAGAAGAAAAAAAAAATCAAACCGGACATTAGAATGAAACAGAATTTCTGAAATTTCTTTTCAATCGAAAGGCCAACACATAAAATGCTGAATCATGTATGTACGAAAATACAATTTATGCAAATATTATTCACCTTGTTGTTTCGAAATCCAGCTGAAGTTCATTAATTCGCAAATACTCTTTGCCTTTTTTCACTTCAACCTTGGGTAAAAACTTGATGCTTGCGTCAACATTATCTATACTCGTTTTATGAAGGAAGTGCAAAAAAAAAAAAAAAAAAATCAAAATCGTTAGCAGCCTAAAGAGAAAATTAACATTAATACTTATGCATACCGAATGTTAGATTTGCTACACCATTACCGACAATCGGCAGCAACAGAATATTACCACGCGCCTTATATTGACCGACCATTGAAATGGTCGCAATTTTTGCGTAAATTTCAAACTTTGATGTTGCTGGATCTTTTTGGAATCCACTGCCGAATAATTAAAAAAAAAAAACAAGAATTTACGTTACATTTTCATTTGCAATATTGTGAAATTTTCTCTCAAAGTAGGACTTACACCACATTTTTAATCGTTGCTTGGCTCAAACCGTGACATTTTAGATCGCGTAATTTTAAATTTATATTGACCGGACTCGTTCCACCTTGATCAATATTGACTTCGTCGACTTGTAATGGATCGATTGGCACCAAACCCAAATCTCTTCTTCCACCCTTAAATTTCATCGCATATTCGCCAATTGTTCGTTTCAAACAATTCGTATCACCGAAATGACATCGCATCAAATCCGTTGCTACAAATTTATATGAAATCATAACAAATCTTACACATATTTTCGCAACAATTTCATAGAAATCAATTTTTCCGTTAATTACTCACGATATTTTGCTGCAATGTAACCGAAAATACTGAAAAGTACCAAAAATATTGCGCTTTGTCTCATTTTAGCAAGAGAAAAATAATTTTTTTTTGTAATTAGTTAAAGAACTATAAAGCTAATTGATTTGTTTCCACAGATTTTCTATAAAACGTTTAGAATACTCATCTAAAGATGATAGTTTTGCTTACTGAATCAATTTGTTTGGATCGCGTTTCTTTTTATATTCAACATGACGACGCTAGCTAGCTAACTCTCCCAACCTGTAGCGTTGACATATGCTAAAACTTGTCTAGAATGATAAAAAGAACAAAAAAAAAGTGATATATTCAATTCGATGAGCCTTTTTCTTGACCGTCTTATTTTTATAGTTGAAACGTGTAATCGTCACACTGTTTCATAGACAACCTTTTGTTTTGAATTTTTCGTTTGGAAAAAAAAAATCTCGTCCGGTTCTCTGTTGTTATTGTTGTTGGTATTTTTTGTTGACTTTAATAACGATCAAAGTCGATAGGTTTTTTTTAATGAATTTTGCGCAGAAATTTCAATCGATGATCTAGCTTCTTACTCAAATACGACGAAAATCTGAACGTCAGAGACAAAAAAAAAATATATAGCATAGTTTCACCTTTTATTATTAAATATTTCATGTCAATCAATTCACAGCAGCATCAAATATAAATATGTTGTATAGCGATGACGGTGATAATATTTCATAATGTGAAAAAATGTGAAACGATTAATTTAAATGGTGGCATGTGCGCTAAGTGATTGATTCATGCGACCGCTGAAGGTTTGAATAAATTTGCATTCAATATGGTATATGTTTTTACAGAGTATCCTGATTTGCTGCTGCTCAGCATATAGCTGAGAGCTGAGAAATGCTGAGCTCGTGCGGCTAACGCATACGAAACGGATGCACGATACATATTCCCCTTTCGCTTCGTATGTGCTGCCGTTGACGCTATTGCCGGTACAATGGTTACACACTATACCAGCGAACATACGAAGTGAAAGGGGAATATGTATCTTGCATCCGTTTCGTATGCGTTAGACGTACACTTTCAGAATATATGAAAGACTGAGAGCAAAAACAGCACGTCGCATCTCATCTCTTGCTTTCACTTACGTAAGCAAAATAACGAGGGATGCGACGTGATGTTTTTCTCGCAGCTTCTCATATGTCGGTCGCAACACAATTTCAAACTCAACTGGTTACTAAGTTTTGAGTTTTGAATTGAAAGTCCAATCAACTGTTTATAACCGTTTAAACGGGGAGAATGCAGGTGTGCGTGCCATCCGCTTCGTATGCGTTAGCCGCACGAGTTCAGCATTTCTCAGCTCTCAGCTATATGCTGAGCAGCAGCAAATCAAGATGCTCTGTGTTTTTATGATCGTTTTGCTTATTAAGATTGTTGATCGGCTATTTCAATCACACCCGAAGTAGATCAATATATGCATCGACGACGAGATGCAATACAATGTATAGCGGGGATAGATTATAGAGACGGGTCAGAGAAAATTGCCCATTATATACGGTTTTAACAATATTTATTCATTAATTTTTATATTACAGTCATCATGACAAAAATAATACAGAGATTGAGATTGAACCAATTAGTTGCATGAAATTAAATCGAATCTTGAACTAGCTGTGCTGAGTTCATTGTTGAAATGATAAAATTGTCTTTTTTATGATTGTCACACAATCATCCAATTGTTCTTCATTGAGAACCAATGGGGGAGCCAAACGAATGATATCACCATGAGTCGGTTTTGCTAGCAGACCATTTTCTTTTAATTTAAGACACACTTCCCATGCATCAAGATCTAAAATAAAAAAAATAATATCATAAATTATCTGTACTATAATATTTTTCTGTTCAATTTTTACTTACGTTTATTAATGACAATGGCATTCAATAATCCTTTGCCACGCACTGTGGTCACGATATCTTTTGGCAATTTTCGAAGTTCACTGCGAAGTTTTTCTCCCATGCGATCAGCATTTTCGGCCAAATTTTCATCGCGCAACACTTCAAGTGCAGCAATTGCTACACGGCAACCAAGAGGATTACCACCATACGTTGACCCATGTTCACCAGGTTTAATTGTTAACATGATATTATCGTTGGCGAGTACAGCCGACACTGGATACACACCACCTGATAAAGCTTTGCCCAAGATCAGCACATCGGGACGCACATTTTCATAATCAACGGCCAATAATCGACCCGTACGACTTAAGCCCGTTTGAATTTCATCAGCAATGAATAGACAGTTATATTTGGTGCAAAGACGACGAACTTCTTTCAGATAACCATCATCTGGAACAACGACACCCGCTTCACCTGAATGATTGAAAATCTGAATTAATAAATTGTCTTTCTTTTTATTTGATTCTTTGTTATGAATTTTACCTTGAATTGGCTCAACCATAAATGCACAAACATTTGGATCCTTTAGTTTTTCTTCCAATGCGTCGACATTATTATAAGGCACAAGTTCAAAGCCCGGCATAAATGGACCGAATCGTTCAAAGCAAGTGGGATCGGATGATGATGATACGGCTGATAGTGTTCGACCCCAAAAGTTACCTTCGGCAAATACGATTTTTGCTTGATTTTCTGGAATTTTTTTTACGTCATAGCCCCACCGACGTGCCAATTTACATGCTGTTTCACCACCTTCGACACCCGTATTCATTGGCAATACTTTGTCATAACCAAAATATTTTGTAATATATTCCTCGTATTCGCCCAATACATCTGAATAGAAAGCTCTGTAAACAAACATACAAACAATTTCAAAACGAATGTATAAGATTTAAAAAAAAAAAAAATAATTTGCTATTTACCTAGAAGTGAGTGTAAGATTTTGTGCTTGTTCTGTTAATGCCTTCAAAATTTTTGGATGACAATGACCTTGATTAACAGCTGAATATGCACTATAAGTGTACGTCATAAAAAAATAGAGACAAGATTTCAATACAGGCTTTTTTTAGAATTATTTGTAACATTTCGATACTCACCTGAGAAAATCATAATACCGTTTTCCTTCGACATCCCACATATAAACGCCTTGCGCCTTGGTTAATGCCACCGGAAGCGGATGATAGTTATGTGCTCCGTATTTGTTTTCACGTTGAAACACATACTCAGATGAAACTGTTTTCTTTGTACCGTTTTGCGCTTCCATTGTCTTATTTTGGCCGGAAATAGGCGTATTTGATGCAATCGGACTCATTCTAAAAAGAAAATAAGCAATTTTATGAATATTTCCCAAACCTAAACTTGTTTCCTTTGCCACCGTTAACAGTTAGTTAGATTAATGGCCGAACTACTTATGTTAATATGAAAAATTACAATTTTTTTATTATTCGAAAAATGATATATTGTTGCACCGTCAAAGCAAACTCGTTTTAGTGAGCGAAATTTGAGTCGTTACAGTACAGTTATGTACATAGCATTAATTGATTTGAATGTCAAATCCAAAGTATGAATGTGTTTCACAAACTAAAACTATTGAATGGATACTTTTTTTTCTCGTTACATTTGAAAATGTAGAACGCCGGTGGGATGACTTTGATTTAATTGTGAGCTATTTGAAAGACCACGTTGACATTGACCTTGAATGAAACCGACTTCTGGTTTACATGTCCAAAGACACCTTTTAACACTAACATTTAAGCGACTATCATTTTTCAATAAACCCTTTGGGGAACGAATTATTTGATAAGCCAAACGTTTATTTTGGCAAATTTTGGATAAATTGAAAAACATTTCTATGCGTTTGAGCGACTGTGTAAGTTAACGTGGCAAAGTTGATTAAATTGTATAAACCATTGAATTGTGAACTCAAGTTTAATTTGAACACCTGCTAAAAGTGTGAATACTATACATGCACATTATTAAACATTGTGTAAATTGTTCTCGGGTTACAATTGGAATATGGCAATGAAATGAAAACAAAACAAAAATTCTTGGAGACTTTTTATATTGTTGAATCAAATAAACGGTTTTAGTTTGACATATTTCACACCTGACAGTTAAGAATAAAGAATTGTATATATTTTAATTAGAATAAGTTAAAAATTGACAGTACGATTGATACGAAATTAATTTATGACCTTGTACACAATTCTAAGTCATTTGATTTTATTTTTCACTTGCAATATACTCAGATTATTTCGACCGATTATAATACTGTGACAATAAAATAGCGGAACTTTTTGCGCAAACTCAAATTTAAACTTTGAAGCTCGTTAAAGATGTCTAATAATAAGTTTACATGACGACAAAGTTTCTTAGAACAGTTGTGACGACAAGCGAATTAAAGTTTTTTTTCTTTCTAAAATTCAAAAAATAAAAGCATCTATTGATATTCTAATTATACTATATTTCTTTTAATAATAAAAACACACACACACACTGAATTTCTTTACCTGATAATCTTTGATTTTTAACTACGCGGAAAAAAACAGACTCTGGTTTTATTTATTCTAGTCTAAATTTAAATAAACGGACTGATACTTCCTGTTAGAGTGCAAGTTGCTTCTTGAATAAATTAGCCCACTCATATGACGCTCTTTTATACACTCGCCAACGTCATCATCAACATCAGCACTGGCTGTGAAAACAACAAAACATCCTTATCAAGTTTTTTTTTTGTTTGGCCAATTGATGAAAATAGGAAAAAAACTCAAGATAAGAAGAGAACGAATTGGTATCAACAAATGATTGTGTTTTATCAAACTTTGCAACACTATGGTTGATGTATTTGCACAAATTAAACTATTATTGAATTAATTAAACTATATAAATAAACATTGCATTCAATGCGTTTTGTCATAGGTGAAAATGTTATTTCAATTGCTAAAAATAATGGAAAACTTTCAGAATTTCGTTTCGTTCAGTGTGTCCATAATATATAGAAATATCACTAAATAGTGTCGATATCTATACTATATCGGTCCACTATATATGAAAGATATTGCCGCACGGCACCGTATCGCACGATCGAAGCCAGTGTAGACGGAAAAAATCACAAATTGCCATGCGGCAGTAGAAAGAACTGTGTGTATGCGTCAACATGTTTGCCGTCCGCACTCACTTCTATCGTGAGCTACGGTGTCTTGCGGAATATCTTACATATATAGTGGACCAATATAGTATAGATATCGACACTATTTAGTGCTATTTCTATATGTTATGGACACACTGGTTTCGTTATCATTTATGTGATTATATTTGAATTGATTGTACCAGAAATGAAGTTCCCAGACCAAAAGACCATTTTATGATGTTTGCAATTAGATTAGATTTGGAAATTTGGAGATTCTTATTATCCATGAAAAACTACGTATAGTTCAACATATTGTTGTTTATTGTTGTTTAAAATCTCGTGCAACTTGTTTTCAGCATGTGCCGAAATAAAAAAAAAATCTTTACCGAACAAAAAAAATTCCGTTCATAAATATAGATATATATTTATAAATTGTCGTCAACGCCAATCAATAAAAAAAATGAAACGAAAAAGATCATAAAAGGTCGACTTATTAATTTGAATCAATTGCTTATCATTTCACAAGCGACAACTGATCAATTGAAAATGAATGAAAAAACCAATTGAAATGATTGCGCTTGAAGTAGCACACACAGTGAAATTAATGAATTGAAAAACACATAATAGCCAGACCTACTTTGTTTCACGGTTTACTCTGTACGATGCTATATCGGTTGTTTGATTTTTGGTAGCGTGCATGTCGCGCGATCAAATACGTATTGATAGAGATTTGTTTACATTTTTTTTTTTATTTCACTCAAACTAAAAGGTTCAACGCATTTTATTTAGTGACGTGGATTATTGTCGTCATTGTTATTCGCACATAAGAGAATCAGACAATTTTTGGTTATCAACGCCAAGTTTAATTCATTGTGGTGCATTTTAACTGAATGGGATTTTAATTTTGGTTCAAAGAATTTTCAATGGCATCAAAAATTATAATACGATGTCCACCTATTTTATTATTATTCAGAGTGAGCGTCATCTAAACTTTCATATTACCTAACTGAAAAAAGTTAACCAACATATTGTACGTCATGTAATCATTTTATTTATTTAAAAAAAATAAAAACAGCCAGCGCTTTATGTATGTAATATCATTCCAGCCAATCGGTTAGGTATTGGCAGCTAATTGGCGTAACGTCTCCTCTAGTTGCACAAATTTTCACGATTGGACAAATGCCGCAAGGCGTTTGAATTAATCCCGGCTTGGATAATGGTGATTCAATTGCTCTATAAAGACTACCTCCTTCTGCTTGTGGAATTCGTTCTGCTTTTCCATCGTAAACTACTGTTTTTAAAATGGTTTCGAGGTCATCTTCATCTAATTTTACCTGCATTTCAACGAAAATTACAATTACTTAATATATTTTATTTACAAATAATTGTAAAAAAAAAACAACTATTTTCAATATTTCCAAAGAACCATGCGTTCAGTGGCTAAATCAGTGTTTATAGTCATGAATTTCCAATTTTGTTTCTCTCTGGTTTTTTTTTACAAAATTTGAAATTTCAGTGTGTTTTCACTTTGAAAACTCAATGCAAAGACACACAATTTTTCAAATTATAGTGATACCCTTCATACTATGAAGTAATTATGATGAAAATCTGCCAAAAATATCAAATTATGGAATTATTATCATGACATTTGCAAAAAAATAGAGAAATAAATTGGAACACGCCTAATATGTTCATGGAAATTTGGCCGCTGGTTCTTCATAGTTCCGTCCTTTTGTGGAAATTACCTTACTAATACCTAATTCCGATATGAAAGTATGCACTTGCTTAACCGAACAGCAAGCCATCTTTTTCGTGGCCAACGGTCCGTCACTTAATTTTTTGGCATTTTCCAATCGCATTTGTAAAAATCGTAGAGATTGTTGATTTAAAATGTCAACAAATTCAGATTCAAAATCTTGATCCTGATACCATGCACCACCCGTAACGGTTCGATCTGGCTCCATGTTGTATAACATGTACACTTTCTTTTTGCTGGCATTCACCGATTTCACAGCTTTTATCAATTTTCTCGATTCCAAATTTTTGAGAATTTTATTCAATTGTGTCATGATCAAATTGGATTTAACCCGAATGTCTCGAATCCAAATGCCTTTGTTATCAGCCTCTTCAATAATTCCGTACACAATTTTCTCTTCATTATCGGCACCTTTTGGTACGTTTGTCTTTTTCGATACATCTTTGTATCGATAAATTAAGCTGTTATTTTTTGTTAAAATTTCCAAATGTCCCAGTTGCAACAGTCTATTGATGGAAGCAACACGATCCTGGACGGATATGTTCGGTAATAATTCGGACAAATCCGAATTTGACAAACCTTCTGGATTTTCTTGCGCATGTTTGGTAATTAATTCACCAATCTCGTCAATGGTTGAAGATGTGGATTCCATGATTCAGATAGATGTATGATTAAATCAATTTCACCGGTTTCGAAATTATTTTCAAATGATTGGTTATGATTACATTGACAATTTGACAGTTGTTCTATACATTCGACCGAAGCCTACACTTCACGTGCATCGTTTTGTTTTTGCCTAAAATCACCGAATATTGTGACAATTTTTTTTATATAATCTGCCAAAATGACGTCCGATTCTTCTGATGATGAATTTGAAAGTATTTCCAATGCAAACCACAATAAAATTTCACAAAAAATGGAAAAAGTAAGTAACAAAAACAAAATTGAATTCTATAGTTTGTCAGTCTGATTAAGCACATAAGACGACATCGGGAACTTTTCGTTTTGGTGTTTCCATTGTGAGTTGAACGAATGTGGAACAAATGGAAAATGAAATCCAACAAATACGTATATGCATATAGATTGTGTTTTTTTTTTCACATATGTGAAGAACACCGAATGACTTTCATTTAATCAAAATTGAATTATAATCAACGGTGGATTCTCATTTTAGATGGGATACAAAGACGGAGTGCATGATGGAAGAGAGTCTCAATTTCAAAAAGGATTTGATGATGGCTATGAGCAAGGATTCAAAAATGGATTCTTATTGGGAAAATACAACGGACAGCTAACGATTGAACCAACAAAAAATGATTCCAAATCAGATGGAAAAGCTCGAAATGATCTAATATTACAACGACCTTCTAGAGGCCAATGTATATTATGCACAAATCCTTCGTTAAAAGATGACAGTATAAAGGATATCGTCAACAAACAAAATGAGCATATGAAAAGAATAGAATCAACTCTAGAGTCAAGATATCCTTCAAATTAGTTTCCATAAATAAACAAAGCGATAAAAAAAATGTGATTCAATCTAGAGAATTTTGAAAAGAAAAGAAAACTGAATAAAAAGCAAACGGCATATATTTTGTTTGTTTCACTTTTATATTAAGTGAAATAATTAATTACTTTATTAATGTTCATGAAAAAAAGAAGAAGAATAATAATAAAAAGCAGTAATTGTAGTACAAACAAAATCAAGTTACAGGAGAATTAATGATATCATAATTGATTTATAGGTAAAGACCTTCTGGTGTGCCTTCTTTCTTTCGATAGAGGACACTTTCCTTGGACTTTTTGAAATCTTCGTTGGTGACTTTCATGCGCCGTTCTCGCAACGCCATCAAACCAGCTTCGGTGCAAATGGCCTTGATATCGGCGCCCGATAAATCATCCTTTGACATAATCAATTCACTGAGATTTACATCGTCCGACAATGTCATTCGTGATGTATGAATGGTGAAAATGCGACGTTTTGTCTTTTCATCGGGCAGTGGAAATTCAATTTTACGATCAATTCGACCAGGTCGAATCAATGCTGGATCCAATGTTTCAATTCGATTTGTTGCCATAATTACTTTAACATCGCCACGTGAATCAAAACCGTCCAATTGATTGAGCAACTCCAACATAGTACGTTGAATTTCACGTTCACCACCCGAATTCGAATCGTAACGCTTTGTACCAACCGCATCGATTTCATCAATGAATACAATGGACGGTGCATGCTCTTCAGCAACACGGAACAATTCACGCACCAATTTTGGTCCATCGCCCAAATATTTTTGAATCAATTCAGATCCAACGACACGCAAAAATGTTGCCGATGTTTGATTTGCAACCGCTTTGGCCAATAATGTTTTACCAGTACCTGGGCTACCATATAAAATGACACCTTTTGGTGGTTTAATGCCCATTTCTTCATAGTATTCCGGATGCGTCAATGGAAGTTCGACGGATTCTTTGATCTCTTGAATTTGTGTGTCCAAACCACCAATATCGGCATAAGTTTCTTGTGGTGCTTTTTCCAATTTCATAACGGTGACCATTGGATCGGTGTCATCGCCCAATACACCAACAACAGCATGCACTTTGTGATTCAACAATACCGAACAACCGGGCTCAAGTTGATCTTTATCAACAAACGATAGAATACTAACGTAATGCTCACTACCGACCGATGTCGAAACAATGGCATGATTATCATCGATTATTTCTTCGAGATTACCAACCGACATTGGTGTACCACGCAAATCATCGACCTTTGATCGTTCCTCTTCGTTTTTCTCATCTTGTGGCTTCAATCGTTCTTGATTCCGAATAAATTCCTCTTCCATCAATAGATAATCTTTGATACGTTCAAGTTTTAACAACTTTAATCGACATCTGGTATGCGGTGTGACTTGTGGTAATTTCATTGCAGCGTCTGGTCCCTTTGCCTTGCGCTTCTTTTTGCCGACGCGCGTTGGAATCGGTGGCTCATATTTCTTCTTTTTATCCTTGTCATCCTTTTTATCGCCGCCTCCTCCACCACCAGATTGGTTTTGGCCCTAAATCATTTTTGTGACGCATTCAAATAAACAGAAGATAAAAAAAAATAAATTAATTGAAATGTCAATTTTGCATTGCACACACATAACCTTATAAATTTTTATTACAAAAATTAAGAAATGCTATCATCTCGAATGGATAATATTTTGATTTGAAATAGAATGAATGGATCTCAGTTAAATTTCCATCCCATTTAATTCAATCACAGAGAAATAATATCAATTATGAATTGCACAGAATATGTACAAACAAATGAATAGTTTGAATCGGAAACAACAGTGAATCCAATGAAATACAACATAATTTCAAGTGAATTTATGATTAATTTTTAAACAAATTATCGAACTTATTTGTAATCTGTACATTTTAAATTGTTTTTAATGGGTACGAGCAAAAATATATTACCATTTTGTATTATTGAATTTGTAAAACAACTAAGCTCTGCTTTAACTACACTTCAATCGCTATTTTCTGAAAGTAGAAAACACAAAGTCATCGTAATACAACGTAAAACTCTGACGTTAGCTGCTTTTGCCGTATTCGTTTCAATTCCACTGTTTCACTTTTCAATGCGATTGACAAGTGAATTAACACAACCAACTTCATGACAAACGCAATAAACACCCAATGTATGTGGCGACAAACAATAATATAAGATAAGTTTGAAGCGATTCGTGAATTGTTGTGCGGAATAGTATTTGGATTATTAAAAATAATGTCATCGGAGAAAAAGAAACGAGTTGATAAAAAGAGTCGATTAACAGAAATCGAAAAGCCACGAGGTTTTGATCGTGGTTTGGAATTAGATGAAATTGTTGGTGCCACCGATTATACGGGAGAGTTAATGTTTTTGGTGCGATGGAAAAATTGCACCGAATTGGATTTGATGGCGGCGGCCGAAGTAAATGAAAAAAGTCCACAAGATGTGATTAAATTCTATGAGAATCGTTGTCCATTAAATCGTTTGGCCAAAGATCGAGATGTTCCAAACATTCCCATCATTCCGGATCCAAATATGCCGCCGATCATATCGAAAGTTGAACAAGCCGATGAAGTGACTGAAGCACAAGTACCAGAATAGAGCTGTATATGAATTGAAATTATTAAATACTAAGACTTTTAATATATAGAAAATAAAAGGCACATTTGTCATGGTAGTTTTTTTTTCATTCATTCATTTATTATCGACTGTGTCATCATCACTGCTAATAATAAAATAAAAATTCAAAATTTATTTAACAAGAGGAAAAAATCTATAAACAACTCGTTGTTTTATTCTTATTCACTATAAATCGTTTCGTTTTGAATAGACATGGTCTAAATTGAATTTTCCAAGTTCTCCACTGCGAAAAGCTCGTATAAAATGTCTAGCTGCATAGTCAAAATCGGGTCTAAGTTTCGTCGTTCCATCTGGATGATTGAATTTCATACTTTTGTTCAACATCAGTGCACCGGACAGTAGGACTTCTTGAATTGAATCGGTTGGTTCTTTCAAATTCATAAGTTGAACATAATCGAAAAATCCATTTTTATTTAGCCAATATAAAATATAATCGGCAATTTGAATTTCACCAACAAGATTATCTTGCATACAAGAAACGCTTGCCAATTTCATGCCATGCTCTAAATTTCTTATGTGTGGCGTTAATATACCAGGTGTGTCATACATGTAAATCAATGGTCTTATTGAAATTTTAATTCGTGTCAAAACACTACGCGTAACACCGGCAATAGCACCCACTTGACTCGCTCCTTTTGCATTCAAATGACGATTTCGTAGTACATTTGTTAGCGATGATTTTCCCACATTTGGCACACCGATAATCATAAGATTGAATTCGGGTTGTTCGCTACGATTAAAACGATTCGAACCTTGAATCAAACGTTTCGCCGTTGGTACGATACTTTTGATACCAAGACATTGTTGATCCTTACAATTTGTGAACAGAACATGATCGATACCTTCGTTTGTTTGAATGTCTTTGGCTATTGTTTGATATGTTGATTTGTCACCCAAGTCTTTTTTATTCAATACCAAAATATGAGGGCGTACGCCGGTGACGGTGTTTTTAAAATCAGGATTTCGACCTGAATACGGGATTCGTGCATCATGCACTTCGATAACACAATCGACCATTTTCAATTTTTGCTGCATTTGACGTAATCCTTTTCCTGAGGCCGAACCGGAAAAGAAACATTTAAATAATGGAAATTAATAAATGAGTAAATGAACCATGGAAAATAATCGAAAGAATGGATAGCAATTCTTCTGTAATGCTTCTTTAGTAATTTTTACCCATATGTCCAGGAAACCAATGGACAGAAGTTTTATCCACCGCCTTAAACACATCACGAAATTTATACGACATTTTTTTTTTTAATTTAGAAAAACAAAAGTCTTTTAATAATTTGTATTGTTGTTCAATAAAAAATTTATTTTGAAATTCTTGAATGTTGTTGACTTTGACTGCTGCTAGTTTTGGTGAGGTTAGGTTTGCACATAATAAATTGGAAAGAACTTTGACAGATGTCGCGGTTAATACAAATATAAATAGTGAAATTATTCAATTGGATTTTAGTAGCTCTTGTAAAATTGGTCTGGATAGTGAAATATCAGCCCGATCATTTGATTCCTTCATGAGTGCTTTTACCAATTTTTCAAATTCACCCTCCTTTCTACGTCTTGCCTTTTTCGTTACTTTATCATATTTATCGATCACTAATTTACATAGTTGTCGAAGCTCTGTCGGATCTCTGATCACTTTTAGATTATTCTCTTCTACAAACTGATGAGAGGAAAAAATCACATTTTTTTTCAATTGATAGGCGCTTCTATAAAATGCATTTTTAGTAAACAACAAAATTTATTTAGCTCTAACCTGTCTTGCTGAAATCTTTGGATTCTTAATCACTTCAAAGATGATATTTTTAGAAATGGCGGTATTTATAACATCTGCTTGTATCATTTCAATAACCTCTGTGAAATTTTCATCGGTCAATGAGCTGAAAAGATGCAAAATGTTATTGATTTATTTTCATTTATGAACTGTATTCAGTTTATTCACCAATCCTGTGGTTTGATTTTTAATTTATTGCATGCGCCGAGCACTTGGTATTTTAGTAATGTTGTGGCAATTTTAATCATACTTTCGCTCGAATCCTTCTGCATCACACTTAAGAATAAGTTTAGTAAATTTGCGTATTTCTGTAAAAACAAGTTGAATGTTTATTTTATTTTTTGGTCAACATTTATCAATAATATCTTTCGACTCGATAATACTAACCACCATGATTTCAATTTCTTGTTGCTGTAGATTATAGCCACTGAGTGTTTCTCTTGTCAAATCCGGCATTTCTGGTATGCTATCGCGTATAGCGTCCATGTCAATTGAATCTAAATTCAATGGTGGTAGATTTGGTTCGGGCATAAATCGATAATCCTGTTACACAACAATAAATTCCAGTCTATGTTTCATACATAACATCCGAAAAATGTACGTAAATACCTGTACAACTTCTTTGTCACGCATTGAAATTGTTGTACCGGTCTCGTCATCCCATGATCTTGTTTCATTCACTATTTTTCCGCCACTTTCAATGACTTGTATGTGCCTTGAAATTTCATATTCAATTGCTTTGGCCACACCACGAACCGATGCAATGTTTTTTACTTCGCTGCGAATTCCGAATGGTTCGCCGGGCCGATGAATCGAAATATTTGCATCACAACGCAAAGCACCGGGCTTACAGGAGCAAACACCCAATCGTGTTAATATTAATGACAATTCTTTTAATAATGATGCAGCCTCTTCGCCCGTTGATAGATCCGGTTCAAATACAAGTTCCATTAACGGAACACCGGCTCGATTCAAATCCAAAAGACTCCTACAAAAAAAAATTGTGAGTTTTCAATGCTTTTGAACATCAAAATATGAAACAAAACGACTTACGTTCGCGTTCCGGGAAAATGAATTGATTTTCCACTGTCTTGTTCCAGTTGGATTTGATGTATTTTTGACGATTTCAAATATGGTTTTTTTACATTTGATACGAAGAATGTAATTTGACCGTTCACAGCAAGTGGCAAACGTTGTTGTGTGATCTGATATCCAGCCGGTGAATCGGCGTAAAAATAATGCTTTCGATCGAACATTGAAATTTGATTGAGTTCACAATTTAAGACAGTGGCCGTTCTCACAGCTGATTCGACACACTGACGATTTATTCGCTGTGAACATTC
This sequence comes from Contarinia nasturtii, assembly GCF_009176525.2. Classification (NCBI taxonomy): domain Eukaryota; kingdom Metazoa; phylum Arthropoda; class Insecta; order Diptera; family Cecidomyiidae; genus Contarinia; species Contarinia nasturtii. The sequence continues at coordinate 1,893,624 of NW_022197768.1, forward strand.
ACCAAAATTACATTTTTATTTTTTGGAAGACGTGTTTTTCATAATTACCGGTAATGTTCCTGGTGTCGCTGCATCAAACAGGGAAACGGCTGTATTTGCTGGTGCCGTTGGATTATTTGGTGCGGCCGAAAAGAGTTTGCTATTTGATAAAATTTGTGCATGCACCTCGACACCAACGACACTTTTGTATTTACCTCTATTCAAATTTGAAAAATAAACCATGCATTTCGGTTTCAGAAGAAAACAAAAAAAGAAAAAAATTCAAATTAACTAACGATCGTAGAATCTCCGATGTGGAATTCCATCTGCCAGATTGTACCAGTCCATGATGTAATTTCAAATTGTTTGTCAACTTAATCAAATTCATTTTCGTTCCGAAAACAAAACACAATTCAAATTATCCAACACCATAACCTAAGTGCGCCGATTGAAAACTATATACACACTCTCACACACTGATGACTAACCGAAAGAGTAAGAGTGAGATGGAAAGCGAATAGTAAAAAAAATAAACGGCAAATGACGTTTTGACGTTCAAATGTCATGTGTGTATGGTGAATAGAGTGGAGTGAGCGAATGAGTAACAATGTGTGTTTTTCCAATGCATGTTACGCATGCGCGCACACATTGATACACATCATAGTGTCAATGAAGTGATAGCGAATCGAAGAGCAGTCGTAGAGCTAAGAAAATGAACTACACTGTGCAGTTGCTTTCATCAATTTTTGTAACAAAGGTGTGGTGTTTTGTAAACTCATCCAAATGAATTGCTTCGATTCAGTCATAAATATCTATATTTAAAGATTGAAACTTTGAAAAAAGAAGAAGAAATAATCGAAGAAAAGGAATTTACAGGAAAAATTCAAAAAGTGTGGAAAAAAAATCAGGAACTCTTTGAATCAAAACACAAACACAGTGAACACAAAAAAATTGAGTGACTTTATCTTCTTTTTTGTGTGTAAATAAGTGAAGAGAAAATATTGTATTTGTGCAACAAACCAAAAAAAAAACGATGTAAGTATATACAACCAAAACTATGCGAACATAGTACAAATTTGATTGGACCGTGATAGATAGAAACAACCAAAAGAGAGTCTATGTAGTTATTTGGGTGAAGGAAAATAATTTGGTTGCATATGACGCGAGTGTGAATTTTAGCAAATAGTGAGATCGAATGAAAAGATTTTCACAACAACCGAATGAAGAGGAATGAAAAAGATTCTATTGTTTAATCAATTTTGTCATTGACATGATATAAACAATGAAGTGAAGCGAGTGTTTGTGTATGTATATGTGGTTGTTTTTTAAATTTAAATTTATTCGCTGGCTGATGAACATGAATACAGTTGCATAAATAATAATAATAACAAAGTAATGAGGAAAAAGTAATGTATGGAGAGTGAGAAACACAGAGAGAGAAACGGTTACAATGTGTTGCATTTACACATATAATTGCAAAAAAAAAAAACCATGAGATTTATCATGATTGAGACAATTTAAAGCAAACAAAATGTGTGTCCATTAATTTTGTGACGTCAATATCGTAGTAAAAGGAATGGAACTCCTACGCAAAATTCCGTGTGCACTTCCACCTATGCGCATATTTGAAGGCTGTGTGTATTTAATGCATAAAACAATAAGAAAGAAATACCTTGCGACGTTTTGTGGGAAATAAAACTCTCGTTTTTTTTTATCAATAAATCGTACTCATTGATTTTTAACCGCTGGCGATGACAATGTTTTATGCGACGCATAAATGAGCGAATAAAAACAAATTTATAATGCGTTCGACACATACACACATGCATATGCGATATAGATAAATGGCAAGGCATCACATTACATTCACAATATTGAATTGCACAGCGAGTATAATTCGTCTTCCTTCTTTTAAAAAAGAAAAAAAAATATGGAAGAGTCGAGCGCATACACACATGAGAGACCATATTGTGAGTGAATGTTTCGCGGTTGATTATTACTATTATTATACATCGTGGTTCGATGGAAAATTGTGTACGACGAAACGAAAACCGAGAGCGAACGTACTGAGACTGCGTGCATATTTTGGTATTGGGGATCCAATAATAATATTTTTGTATTAAAATACAAAATGCGTGTGAGTCATCGTCGTCATCGTACAACAATCCAACCAAAAAACACATTTTCTTTTTTATGAAATTTAAGCTCTAACGCCGCCACCTCCACCGCGTTGCTCATTTTTCTTCTGGTGAATGCGATTTTCTTCGTTTTTTGAAGAATCAGCGACATTTTTCTGTTTGGTTACGATTTTCTATGCCGTTAATGAGCTGGTTTAGTAACTAAGACAACTAAGAATATGAAAGAGCATAGAGAATGAAAAAGAATGCGATTACAACACCAAAACATACATACCGCTATACTTATTTTTGGCATCAACATTTGCCGAAATCAAAGGAAAAAAACACCCAAACAACGTTCAAAACATTTGAAAATAAAACAAAAATCATAATTGCTGTTTACTATGACAGGCATATACAGTATCGGAAGCAAATTCATTGCTCTTACTATTTGTTGTTGTTGATGATGATGATCACACTCTCCGCTGTTGTGGAGCAATGAAAAGCAACAAATATTCGATGTTTATATCGGGAATTTGCTAAAAATCGAAAAGCAAAAGCCGCATATCGTTGTCGCGACCAATGTACATCAACAAATCGAAAAGAAGCAGCAAAAAATAGAAAGCGCTTCAATTTTATGCGTATACAAATGCAAACATCTGTTGTAAAACTCTATTTACTGTTAAATGCGAGCAAAATAGCTAAATGTACGAACCACATTTGAAAATTAACATACTATAGTTGTACAGAGAGGAAAAAAAAGAGTAAACACAACGCAAAGGCAACGCGAATGCGTTTGTGTATGAGCTACAAATGGATGATTAATGAAAATGCAGCAATTTTTAATGAATGGGTGAGGAGGACAGAGTGAGTGAGTCATTACGGTTTGTGTTGTATCGCTACGAATTAATACAAAAATTAAACATTCAAATTGGTTATAAAGTGAAATTGGTTTGAACATTATCAATTGGCTTTAGCCGTTTTTTTTATCTTTGTACAATGCGATGTACAAATATCGAAACGTTTCACCATTGGCTGTGACATTCTTGTCTTCTAATACTCTTTTTTTCAGCTGTTCATATTTACAATTGATTTTTTTATCAATTTTCAAATGAAAATGGTATGAATTATATCCTGGATCAATGTTTGTAAATACAATCAATCAATTGAGTCATAATAACAGTTTAAAAATCTGCTTAATTCATACTTTTGGTAGCTACTTAGTTAGTTTGTGATTTAGTACGTGTGAGTGTTTATGATGATGAAATATATAATTAATATGCCGGCCAAACTGTCGCCTCGAACACCAATTTGACTGTCGAATTGGTACGACGATGCTATTATAAACATCGTTAAAATGTATTGAAAAAAAGGCAACGAATGTTCGACTGAACGTTGAATTAAATTGAAGGTTAAACCCATTCTTTTCGTATCTATTTCAATTTAGACTGTCGATACGAATAATATGCCAACGTATTTTGTTTCTGAATAAAGTAAATCTGAGTAGTTCACTCTTTTTTGGACTTTATTCAAAGTATAGAAAACCATGGCATTTTAAGCACAATAACACACAATCCCAATTGAGGCATATAGAAATTAAGAAAACAAAAGAGGAAAAAACGACACTCGTATTGAAAACGATAAATGCAGCGTGGGTATAATTTATGTGCAACCAACAACGTTCAAGATTACGGCGGGCGCTGCATAAGTGATTTTCGAGTGTGTATGTGTGTTTTTTTTAGTATTTCTCTTTCTCTCTCGTTTTCAATTTTATAACATTGTACAGAGACTTTTTCGCCTTTTTGTAGAACAAAGCACTAAGTACTTTTTTTCAGTTTTAGCGTCGTTCAGACGCGACAAATGCAAAATATCACAACTTTATATAGATATCTCTTCTTATTCTATTATACAAATGGAAACGAAAATGCTAAAAACCGAAAATGTCAAAGTCCATCTTCTACACATAAACGTATTGTGCAAATGTTTTTAAAGTAAGTCCAAAATTCTACAAAATAGAATGAAACCAAAATGACGGGACGGTTTTCAAACGATAAGAAGACACATTACGCATATTCAAAAGTGAGATTGAAAAGGGAGAATAATCAGATTTAAAGAAAAAACGAAGACGACAAAAAGAAATGAAGCCGTTGTTGCTTGCTCAATTTGAATATGGTGAATAGCATTTCCTTAAATAAGCCTGGCTTTGTAATGTACAATCGTCTACATTGTATTGTCTAACGAAATAAAAAAAAACATTGTAAAGTTTTGTATAATGTGTATGCTCTTGTGAGTTGGAAATATAGGAGCAAAGGAGCAAAACACTTAGGACATTGCTTGTTGATGGAGTTTCTCATTTCCCGAGAATCTCATTTCAAACGAAATCAAAATATGATGAAACCGAAATGAAATTATAAAAAAACCATATGGTGGCAACACTTCTGTAAGTCGAAAATAAATAAAACAAAAATGATCGTCGACATCGCGTCAACTCATAATATTGTTTATGTGCGTTCTTTCGCTCATGTGTGTATATTTACAAATGCCGCAAAGCGTTATTTGGCTCATAGAAATCACATTTTTTTTCTAGTTCGTTCGTTGTTCGCGCCGATTGAAATGTTCATGGCATAAAAGAATAAACACAAATCTAGCGCATAAAATTACTTTTAAGAGTCTCTCTCTTACTCTCTCACTCTCTCTGTGTGTGTCGGTTTTGGTCTGTCTCTTATACATATGCACGCAAGCGAAGCAATAAAAGACAGCTCACTAATTTGTTGTTCGAGCTCATTTTATGTAAATGGATACTAGATTCTCTTGCCAAATGTAAACCGATTCACATTTAACCATGCGCCCGAGATTTAGACAAAAACATGCCGATGATAAGAAATGGAACGACATTCGATTGCGTTGAAGTGTGGTTTTTTTTAGAATTTAGCACACACACGCGCGCCCATTTTCCAATCCTCTTAATTTATTCATGATGCAGTTTGCCCCCAAAAAGAAACGAAATGCATCACTTAAATATTGGAAAAATGGCAGTTCAATATTCGTTTGGTAATGTGAATTAAACAAAATGTCGTCGCTATAGCGTTTTTGTCGCATGAAAGAATTTTTCAAAGAATTTAAATACGTATACAGAGCATAATAATTTTTTTTTCTCGCCTTTTTTTATCTCTCTACCAAACGAATCGAGTTGGGAGAAGCCTTCAAAGCAAATCCGTATTTTGACATAGCATATTGAGACCAGCGCGTATGCGACCATTCGTATTATATGCATGTGATGTTACATTATTAAATGGTTATATATAAATTTTTGAACACACTCTTGCAAAGCGCAATTATGGCATTCTCTTTTTTTTGTATTTTGCTCTTAATGTACGTATGCATAGATTGCAAACGGTTGTTCAACGGTATTATATTCACAATCTGTATAATTTCGCGGTACAGACACATTGCCACATGCACTGAACACACAAAATCAACATTAAAAATAACGAACACACACACGCGCGCGCGACGCATATAGTTCTATGACCATTGATTTAGTTTATAAATTTGGAGCATAAAAATACGCTCAAGAGAAGCACCAAACTATCTGACCATAGAGTTGTATCGATAAAATACATGGTGAATGATGAAAATATCTAATTGCCACAGTAAAGTGAGAAAATTTCATTTGCACGCGAAAACATGCGTTTGAAGAAGTAAAAAAAAGTTTGAATAAAAAGAATGATACCAGAAGAAAGCCAAGTAATTAAGATGTTCATTAAGACAAACAAATTATCGTTGATTATCAAATTAAGCGACCAAATGCAATGAACTCTCTCTTTCGCTTCCACTTAATAAGGTGGAGAGAAAGCCCTCATGTTCATAGCAAAAAAAACGAGCTGAAGAAAAAGTTGAAAAACGTCAGGAAAAGTGCAAAGCATTTTACAACAGTATGTTACGTAAATTTAAAATCAAAGACGATAGACACAAATGCAAGAAAATTGACGCTGAAAACACACTGACACACGAGAAATAGAGACATGAACAACCGCGACAGTGAAGACGTACAGTTCGACAGAAAGCACGATTTTGGCCACTGTTAAACTGCCGATGAAGAAGAAAGGAACACTTTGATGTATGCAATGGTTGAAAGATTCATGCGATCGCACGTAAATTATACATATAGTAAAATGTGCAGTACTTAGTGTCCACGAAAAGCCAAAACAACACATTTCTCGCAAATAATAGTGTTATTCGGCGAGCAAAACTAGAAGCAGTGACGCGCGCGCGTATCTTTTCCAATTGTACGTTGAATATTTTCTATGTGGAAAACAAACGTATGAACGTTAAAAGAAACAACAGTGTAAAAAAAAAGGAATGATAATGACGTAATTTTCTTGTAAGGGAAAAATCGATTCGGATGTGGATTGTGGCATTTTACCGTACACACATTCACACACACACACAACAAGTTTTCCCCTTTTTTCACTCTCGCACGAAATGTCAGCTAACATTAGTGAAGCACATATTTTTGCGTGCTATCTTTTAAGCAATTGTCCGATGTGAAGGAAACAATATAAAAACGACGAAATAAAATAGTTTTTTTCTTTTTTCCAAAAGACAAATTGTAATTTTCCCAAATCGTTATACCACTAAAGTGAGAGCACACGAAAGTTTTCTTTTTTTCATTTTCATTGAATTAAATTGAAATTGAAATAATATTGGAACAGGTATGTAAAATTGAAGTAGCACACTGTAGTGTAATAAAAATGTGCCTGTGTGACAATCAGAAAAATCCCATTGTAACGACGATTATAACCACAAAGAAAAAAAGAAAGAAAAAAAAGTTATCGAAGAAAATGCAAAGAACATTGGTAAAATTGAAGTGGGATGACTGTAAAGTGCTTCATTGCGATTTTTTTTTTCTCGCATCAGTTACGATAAAATCGATGAAATATAAGCTTGAATTTGTTATGAAATCGTCTATTGATCGGGTTATTTCGTATGACTCTTATGCTTTTTTTTCGATAGAAAATTATTAGTTTACTGCTCCAAATATCCATTCAAAAAGAAAGGAAAAATCCAGACAACGTTACGGTGTGTTTTTGATGGTGTTATTATTATTAACTGCATAGCAATTTAATTTGGGATTTTTTGATGCGAAACTAATCGAAAAATCTATTGATTTTGGACTGTATTCCGTCTAATCGTCTGTCATTTCAAACAAAAAAAATTCTCCAGAAATTCCATTTCAATTGGATTACACGACATGAACTTTGAATAGACTTTTAGATTGAGTATGTGAAAGAAATGTCGTTTCGCCTATTGTGAACCATCGGTGTGTGAGTGTTTTTATTGGTTTTGTGGATGGAAAAGTAATGATATTTTCATTTTTTTTTGTCTGCCATAATGACTGTCTGCCGGGATTACAGTTAATTGCCATCGGTTTGTGATTGTTATCTCAACAGTTAAATCAAAGTCAAAATTCACTGCATAATATTTGACATCAAATATTTTTACAGTGATAAGCAAATGTAAAACGCGCATTGACTTCTGTTGCCCTTATTTATTAGTTTATTTATTTATTCATCGTGTATATATATACATTTAAGCATGTGTAATAGTTGTCATTCGTTCATTTCAACCGAACATTTGTTTGTGATGCGCCAAATGATGGAAGTCAATTTTGTTCGCATCGCAATTTGTTTTGATTTAGCTGAATTTGAATCGAATGTCAACCGACGACGAAACAACAAAAATTTTAATCAAACAAATGTTTGAGTAAGCCTCTGTGTAATGTGTGCCACATATTCGGAAAAAGTCAGTGCGATGAATTCATATTTACTTACCACTCGACCGTCGTATTGCATATCATAGTTTGAATTGAGTATGTATCATCATGACTTTTGTGTATTTGACAATAATATTCGTCATGCGCCATCTCAACTGATATTGTCTGACCGAATTATTATTATGATAGCCAGAGAAAGACAAAAACAAACAAACTTTTTGTTTTATATTTTCATATTTTTGTTAATTTCATTCAATTTATTTGTATTCTTTCGCTCACTCCTGTTTCATTTCATTTTTTTCCCCTTCTAGATTCGTTTACTTTGTATTTTTATTTACATTTATAATATGTTTTGGACTTAAGTCTTGATAACAATCAGTTTTACACACAAAAAAAAAGAAATTGCGCAAAAAAAAACGATGATATTTGATTTAATTTCAACCAAGCGGATTACTCATAGATTGCGTGAAATCGGTAAGATGAATGCAAATGCATTTTGGTCTTGCTGCTACTTTATATCTTCAACACATATCTAAAACCGAAAAGCTCGCTGCGGAATGCGTATCAAAGACTAACTCGTACTATTTTTTTGTTTTTTTTTTTTTTTTTTTGCTTCTTTCGGCGCAAATAACAATATGCAAAAAAATATGATGTGACTAATGCCATTTGATTTTATGTAGAAAAATTATCAAGTGATATGATTAACTAACCGAACGCATGTTCAAATAAATCATTAATTTGACGAGTGTACAAAATGAATAAATAAATTCATCACCTCTTTCTCTCTCTATCTCTTCCTTTTTCTTATGTGAAAATGAATAAAAATACAAAATAGGAACAAAAGTAATTCGTGGTATGACTGAAAATCCAAATGAAACTCTTTGCTCGACACAATTCTACAATCAAATCAAACGTGAACTGACCAATTCACCGTGTACGAATGATGTCGCACTTGGCTTTTACAATGGAAACGTCGATTCGACAACATCACAATTGACCGATTCACATCTCAAGTATAATGTGCACATTGTGTTGGAAAATTTGAAAAGGAGCGCCGAAAAAACATATCTGCATGATAACGCAAACAATAATAACGGCAACATTAAAACAAATAGCAGCAGAAACAACAATAACAGCAATAACGTGAGCAATCAATCCGTCAGAACGATAGACAATAATCAAAGTAATTTGAAGAACGTGAAAAATTCGTTCGGCGGAAAAATGTCAAGTCCAGAATCGGATTGCAACAGTAATGTACATGCGAATCCATTGCAACAGCTTGCCTCCTCGATCGCTTCATCACATGATTTTACACACGACAATTCCGATTATCAATGGTTTCTAGATTATAAGTAAGTATTATTATTAACAAAGTCCATTCGAATTGCTGTCACATGAATAAACAAACTAACAACATTTTCGATGCGAACAAAAACTTGATCAATTATGTTTTTGATTTATTTATATGTATGTTTTTTTTTGTTTGCAGTTATCGAGAAAATAATGTTACACATCAAAGTGTGCTGTCATCATTGTCAGCCTCTTACAATGGAATTGGTGAACTATCGTACTATGATGATTTGGCAAAAAATATTGACGCCAATTTGGCCGGCGTTGATATGGAAAGCTTTCGAGCCGAAGATATCAATTTATTTTTATCAACCATACCGAATATGTGCAAATCAAATGCAAAAAAACAACAAGAAAAAGAGCTGGATAACTCAATTTTCAAGTCAAAACAACTTTTTTCACCGGTTAAAGAGTCCATACTCAGCGTTGATTCGCTCGATATGGATTTTTATGCAGAAGACTGTGATATGATTATAACATGTCAAGCAAATAAAAATAATTATACAATTGCATTTGAAGGGAGCACCATGTATTCGGACGAAAGTTTCTATGCTGATGCAAATAAGGATGGGCTACGAAAGAAAATCGATGGTAATGATATGACAACAAATAACATTGGTGACATTGTTAAAAAGAAGGCATTGGAAGTGTCACTATGTCGTTCAGAGTCCGGATTCACCACATGGAGTAAATTGAAAAAAGACAGTTCGACCCAATTGCACAGGTTGGTTGACCATATTTTACTTTCATTTCAATTTTTGTTTTCGTCAAGAGCCACACATAAAATGATAACGATTTTATTATAAATTTCATCTAGGTATCCATCGGGTAATAATAATATGAATGTTGGTGGTATTCGACATTGTTATAATAATATGCATGTGCGTAAAAGTAGTAGCCTTCCAAATTTGCAAGTGGATCAAGATGAAACGAAGGACAATTTGAGATGTGATACGGTGAGCAATTCAACGATTGATTCGTTTGGAAAGCAACGTATTCTTCCAATGTGTCAAATTGTGGATTCATCATCGCAAAGTGATAGTCCACAACCATTGCAAGCATCATCGTCAAGCAATGGACCGCAACAAAATCAACCATCATTCAATCTCGTTAAATTGTTCATCAAACAGAAAAGCAGCTCAACCGATACATGCATGGATGTATCGTCTGGCTGTTGGCCAAGTGATTCAAGCTCATCGGTTGAAAATCGACAACGTAAAAAGAGTATGTATGATTCGGGCAAAGGATCAGCATTGAGTAAACATGATGAAGACACCCATGAGGCTGAAATTCAATATGATAGCTTGGATTTACCACAACAAAAACAACCCACCAATACGGCGAATGATAATAACATAAATTCGCCAGCAAAACGTAACACATCACAATCAAACGATTTGTATCGTGAAGTGTTTGATTCACCGTCACATCGTAAATACAAAGAGTTCAATTTAAATATTCGCAATCAGCACCTGGCCAATGTGAATAACAACAATTCAATGGACCGTGATAGTTTACGTGAAACGATTAAAAGTCTTTCAGATGCTAGTCGAACATCCGATAATATAACGCAGGTGTATGCAAAGACAAAACTTCCACTCGATATGATTACAAAATCGATGCAAACATCAAAAATTGATGAGGGCGTCAAAATTGTGCCACCATCATTTTTAGCTCAACTCAATCAGAACAGTAAAACAAATGAACAACAACAAGCGCCCGTTTACGTAATTTATCCAAATTATGCATTGCCCGATTTGACATTTGTGAAAAATTACCAAAGCCAAATAGTGTTATCGCCACTGGGATTGAAAGAAACATTTGTGAAAAAACAGCGACCACTCTCAACCAATGACATCGAATACATTAAAAAGAAAGACTACAAGCACATTGTCGATTGGAAATCGTTGGCACCATTGTTGCCATTCGAGTACAAGAGAATTTTGCAACACATTCCCGAAGTGCAAAACATTATGAACGATCCGAAAATGTCACAAAAACCAATGTTCTGCATGAGCCCGCCCATTCGACGAAGTCGACCAATGTCGTGTGATTGTAGTAGCTACTGCACGGATTCATCAACCGGTTCAAGTCAACCGCCAAGCTCTGGCTACCGTGGCTCATCAACAATGCTCACCGATTCCGAAATTGACGCCTTGTCCACCACCAATAGCGGCAACAATAATCGCATCATCGATGAAAATGCATCGGAATTACCACCATCAGGGTGAGCAATTAATTTTAAATTTTTTTTTTAATTGAATCTCTTTACTTATTATCGAATTATTTTGCAATTTGTTTGTTATTCATATTTGTAATTATTATCAACAGCTATATGCGACGCGGCATTTTGCGACGAGCCAATTCCAACACAAAATCAAAGCGAAATAGCATGATAGATGAAACAGCTACCACACAATCATCAGCGGCCCTAAGAAATCGAATGGAAAAACGATGCAGCGTTCAAGATCCATATTATGCACCCGATGCATTCAATACACAGTATTATCCATACAGCGGTGATATTTTCGATCTAAATGCGTTAAAAAACAATTTACGAAGCGAAAAAACCAAAGAGCAATTGAATATCGAGCATAAGGAGTATGATGATGAGGCGCGTAGCCGTGTTGAACAATTTTTGAGCAGTGTACCAAAGTCTGAATTGAAATATTATGCAGAAGTTGCAAACATTTTAGAATCAATCGACAGTATTAGTGATATTTATGATCGTAACAAGTTGAAAAATGAAGTGAGTCGGGCTCTAGCTCAAAAGCACGTATCATTCGATCGTGATTCTTGCCAGTATTTAGCCGTTAATAGTAATGACATTCGTAATGCCAGCCGATTGATGACTGGCCGTGGCTTTGTAACGCCGCCAAATTCACCGAATATTTCGATATCAGCGGCACGCGGCAATATCGAACAGCAGCAAAAGAGCGCCAAAAAATCAAAGCAAGAAAAAATCCAAAGTAATCGCTTCAAGCGTTTACAAATCCAATGGGAATTGTTGAGCAAAGATGCTCAACAAATGGAGAGAGAATTGTTTAAAGAGACTCGAAGCGGTGGCAATACACCAACAACTACAACTCAAAATATGGTACCCAGATCGAAAATTCCACGGCCTGTCAGCTATCCAGCAAGCAAGTATGTTCGATTGAATCCTTGTTTTTTTTTTTTTTTTTGAAAATTCTAATCAATTTCAATTTTATTCGATTCAGATCGAGTGCAACGTCTGCCGCCAATAAATCATCGCCATCACCAAGTCGAATAGCGACACCGAAGAAAGTGAATATTGCACCAAGCACAACACCCGTTTCTCGACCAAGAACGCCCAGTAAATTGTATAATACTCCAAAGAAAACCTCACCAATGATAAAGTAAGCAGCATATCGCGAAAGCGTTACATTACGTACTACAAAGAAAAGAAAAAAAAACAAAAACTAAATACGAACAAACATGTTCGATAAAAAAAAATTGAAGCACATTTCAAGAAAAACATTTCATTTTCTATTTGATTTTCTTATAATTTTCGCCCATCCCAATTCGATTAATTTAATTTATGTATTTTATTTTTTTCTTTACGTTATGACTTTCTCTAAATGATTTAGAACTGGGACACGAACCAAATAGAGCATGTAACGGAGGTGTGCACGTTTCGAGGCGAGCTTATGTTTTATATCAATTTATAATTTCGTGTTGAACTGGAATGTCGAATGTTTTGTACGGCATAATGTTTCATGGATGAGTCCCCGTATATATTTAGATAGTTTGGCGCAAAGAATCTGTGAAAAAATATAACGCTCATTTTTTTTTAATTTTATTTCCACTATGTTATTTATTTTAAAATATGATTTCAATTCACATGCATACACAACACACACACACACACACCCAATTTGTATAAATTGCAACATCGGAGCGCGATGAATTTTTTGCATTGATTTGATTAAACAAATCAACATGAGAGATGCAAATACACATATTTTCAGTGCCATTCTCAAAGATGCTGAAAAAAAGGAAAATAAGCAAAGAAGACGATAAAGAAAATTAGAGTTCGTCATAACATCGTCGACTCAAAAGTGAAAGTAAAAAAAAGTCATAATAAGTGTATTACTTGAATAGAAAATATAAATATATGAGGATTTTTTTAAATAGATTCCTAAACTACATTACACATACAAGTCATACATATGAATGTGTATATTTAAGCATAAATTATTCCAAAAAAAAAAAAAGAACTATGAGAGATGAAAACCAAAACAAACAATAAAAACAACAAAATTAATTATTGTATGAAGTATTTATCGTGAAATGAAAAATAAATAGAAAAAACAAACAAACAGATGAAAAAAAAAATTCTTTTATATTGCAAGTGAAATGAATTTCAAGTATAAATGAAATAAAATTGAAGAGAATTTACAAGAAAATCTACATAAACACCCCACAAAAGCATACAACATCAAAAAAAAAAAAATGAATAAAATTAACAAATTTCACAGAATCTACCTAATTATTCAAATGTAAACTTCTAATCAGTCGATAGAGACAATATTATTTTCTATTTCCACATAATCAATCGTAAATGAATATAGACAAAACGCATCGGCATCACAACTTCACGTGCGAGCACATATGCAAACACATAAATACGTACATTTCTCAATCGCATCACACTTCACCCTCTTATTTCCTGAAGCCACTTCTGCTTCAATTTACATAAATAAAAAAATAAATATGATGACGAGCAATAATTCGAGAACAACTGCAAAAGAAATGCCAATTGGAAAATGACATCTAATACAAATAATTGTTTGTTAAACAAATCATAAAATTGTTAAATTTAAATTCAATGCTGAACGATGAAAATGAATATGGATCGAAATCGATTATGCTATTCCAAAATAAACTAGCGATGTACGTGCTGAATCGTAAAAATTTCCTAATCATCATCGCTATAAATAGAGATGAAACTCAACTTAAAAGCAAAATTTAGATTGATCCAATGTTTTCAATCGTACATAACGTTCTAAATGAAATTAGCTAAGAAATGCTGTTAAATCTCTCGCTGTTGCAAGATTGAGAGGATTGAATTTTTTGTTTGTGAAACACAGATAAATGTGTGCTTACTTCATTTGAGTATAACTTTGGAATGAAAGGAAATTTAATTGAATGTAAAATGTTCAATTTATAGAACAAATCCCAATGATTGGCATACTTACGTATTATAAACAATACATATTACACATACACATTTCATTTCTTTGAATTGTTGAATATACAAATTTCCTTCCTCAAAAGAATAACAAATATATTCTCCATTAAAAATGTTTCCTAAAGTAAGTGTGCCATATGCAATTTTGACGTATATTTTTTATATGGAAAGATTTTCTTTTATGGTTTAGCAAAATTATTATCTATATATGGAATGTTTTTTTTATTTAAATATATTTTCCTCGGTTTCTACTTGATTTTAAAGTAGAAATCAATAACAATGGGGCTATGATTGTTATTATGTATTGAAAGACATTTATCGTTGAATTGCCTATTCAATTGACGGTGGAAATGTCTTATAATATTGAAAGAGTATGAGCGAGAGAGAGAGAGAGAGAGAGAGAGCGTGAAGCCTTTGACATCATAATTTTTCATTTTTTTTTTTTTTCGCTTGTTTTTCTCTCTTTTTTTTGGGTGTTTTGCAGAACAATGTTGGATTATATACACAAAAATGAGAGAATTTGATGAAAAAATGAAAGAAATCAGCAAACATTTAACCATAAGTTATAACAAACAAAACTATAACATGAAAAACCAAAAGAATGGAACAATTTGCTTGTATTACACAACGCTTATGAGAAACAAAAATAAAACTTAAACTAAATATCTTGTAAACGCTTCGGTGTACTCATTTATTTTATTTATGATATGAAAAAAAGAGGAACAGCGCAAATCGCTTGGAACATTCAATTCAATTGTGCGTTTCCTTTACTTTCCGAATGAAATGGTAAGTTTTATTGTAAATTGCAGCTTGAACACAATTGTCTTATGCATAACGATTCGTAACCTTTCTCAACTCCAATTTAAACTGATTTACGCATGAAAAAGCATCGAAGAGGTGTGACGATCAAAATAACGAAATAAGAAAATTGGATTGGCCTTGTTATATCAATGCTCAATCAATGCTATTTATGAAAATTGAACATTGCATCAATTAGTTGCTCAATTTGTTGGTTTGATTGTTTTTTTTTTATAAGAAAGAGATTGTTGGGCCGATCCTTGCTGTACTGCAATACAAGGCCAACCCGCGGCTGAGGTGAAGCAAGCTTCTAGCACTCTGCCATTTTCCAAAAATCAGTTTAACATTTGTTGTTCCCCTATGGGGAAACTATCAGATGTTAAGCTGATAAGAACAGATACTACACTTTGATCTTAGCCTTTAGGCCGAGAAGCGATACCGTACCACAGTTTTGGTAGGATTCTTAACTGTTTTGCTAATACGTTGCGTCAGTGAATTATAAACGAACGACGAGTGAAAAAAAAACGACATCAACGAGACCGAACAACTTAACTCGCATTGTCTGTGTGTATACACTATAGCAATAGGCACACACTCGTCTGTGCACAGCAGTGAGCTATTGCTACACATTGATTATGTACAAATGCTCGACTGTGTATTATTTGCGTATCGTGTATTTTGTAAAGATAGAGAGCAAAACCGTTGCAATACAATAAGAACATAATTCTTATGCATGAGAAATGAATTATAATTTTCTTCAGCATTCTTTGTGCGATGAACCTAATGCCTATTAAAACTAGAATAAAACAAAATATTTAGCATCACAAAAAAAGCCAAGAAAATATCCACAATATTTTCGTTTCGAATTGTATGTTGAAATGGTTTTAATTTCCTTGTTTTATCAGTTGAAAATTCAAGTGGAGGGTCACAAAGGGAATCATTTTTAGCACTTTTATCACTTTCTTTCAAGTGGCATTTGTATTTGTTCCGATTGGTGTGAATAAATATAGATATTTACGTAGTATTTGTTTAAATATATTCAAACACACAACAATATTAACTATGAACTATTTAATGGTTTAAACTCACATTTGTGTAGAACATATTTTGTTCATATGTACGTATGTTCCACGTACATTGTATGTTATTCGCGCACAAGCCAAACAAAGTCATATTTTGTGGTAATATTTCATCTATCGACAGTGTGCAACATGTTTTGTACTATTATCGATGTCAGCTGAGCGTTTATCCTGTCCATTATACTTTTAATTTAATTTAATTTATTCGGTTGAGCGGGATTTTGATTTATTTTTGTTGCATTCGTTGTTGGTCGGTCACATATTGTCGGTGGCATTTCTTTTTCTTGTCGTGGGTATTCATTATCAGTTGCCTGTGCTGCACTTCAGATCGGCTTTTATATTTTGCAGTGATGTGTTTCACATAATAAAAATACAGATAATTTTGTGAAAATTATCGTTAATCAACACAAATCAAAGTGTTTTTTTTTTGTTCATTCCAACATCTAAATATAAACAGTACAAATTTTGAATGCTGACACAATGGCTTGGAATAATATTTTATTCAATGTGCTTATTTTCATGGTGACAACCAGTCATGCCATTGAAATATCATTATCGGAGGGATGGACTATCACAAATGCGAATCAAAGTAAAGTTATTTCAGTGAACAGAATTGTAGAGGAAAG
Organism: Contarinia nasturtii; assembly: GCF_009176525.2. NCBI lineage: Eukaryota > Metazoa > Arthropoda > Insecta > Diptera > Cecidomyiidae > Contarinia > Contarinia nasturtii. The sequence continues at coordinate 1,910,561 of NW_022197768.1, forward strand.
CAGACGTTAAACTAATCTGAAATATTTAAATAGGCATTCGAATACACAATGAACAGATTCCATCAGGTGTTTATACAGCATTACAAAACGCAAATATAACCGATTCCGTTTTGAATAGCTACAACGATGTTAATCTGCGATGGATAGCAAAAGACGAATGGAAGTATACATTAGATTTTGGCGGTGAGTATTTTAGAAATGAGAACTATTAGGCTCCTTTCACATTTCATTCTATATAAATGGAACATTTTTCTATTTTTGAAAGGGCAGTTACGGACGAATTACTAAATCATTCGCATATTTTATTGGTGTTTCACGGTCTTGATACAATTGCAACCATATCAATAAATAATCATGAACTATTGCCCAATCCCAATAACATGTTTACACGATATCGCTACGATGTTGCAGATAAATTGATAACGGTAATTTATTTTTAGCATGTAATTACTAATGTGCAGTACAAATATTCATTCAATTAGGTATATTTATACTTTAAGCACCTTACCTGTAAATATTTATAGGACAAAATCGATCAATAGTTGTTTGGAAATGGTTTAACAGTGATTTTACTTTTGCATTTGTGTTTCTAGTCAAATAATTACCTCGAAATCCAATTTCGATCGCCAATTGAAGTGGCTAAAAAATATGCGACCGAAAATAACTTTACGCCACCCGAATGCCCAAATCAACGATACCATGGTGAATGCCATATGAATCAATTGCGAAAAATGCAGGCAAGCTTTTCATGGGATTGGGGTTTGGCTGCTCCTTCCGTTGGCATTTGGTGTGTAAATTACATTTTATTTTATCTCTTAAAATCTCACATTAACTCTTATCTCTGGTCTATGTCATTTGTTTTTCTTTGTCCGCCATCGATAATAGGAAACCCGTTACTTTGGAAGTGTATGATACTGCAATAATTCGTGATATCACATATACATTGCATTCGTTGAACGATGAATGGCAAATTGATGTCTCTGTTTACTTGGAATGTGGCGTTGGTTCGAAATCAATTCGATCATTTGAAGGATATTTATTTGTTGATTTAATTGATTTACCGGAACTTCCTGCCATCGAAAAGCATGTGATCATTTCCCGATCGAAGGTTGATTCATTCAAAGAAACCATTACATTTACTCTGCCAAAACATTTAGTCGAACTATGGTGGCCAAATGGTTTTGGCAATCAAACATTGTATCGCTTGAATGTAACATGGTTGGGTGAAAATCGTGACATATTTACCAATGAAATTAAACAAATTCCAATCGAGTATTTACGATCGGAAAAAGTGATACGTATCGGTTTTCGAACGATTGAATTGCAAGAGGATGATGCAACCGATGGCAATTTATTCTATTTTAATGTGAACGATTTTCCGATATTTATGAAGGGAACCAATTTAATTCCAATCGATATTTTACCGGAAAAAATGTTTAACAAAGAGAAAATCGAATATTTGATACTTTCAGCAAAAGATGCACATATGAATTCGATCCGTGTATGGGGCGGCGGTGTTTATGAATCCGATTATTTTTACGATTTGGCCGATGAACATGGTTTGCTCATTTGGCAAGATATGATGTTTGCATGTGCAATGTATCCAATTCATTCGGAGTTTTTGGACTCGGTTGAGGTAGAAATTTCACAAAATATACGCCGTTTACAACATCATCCATCGATTTTAGTTTGGGCTGGAAATAATGAAAATGAAGCGGCTCTGATTCAAAATTGGTACGGAACACGAAAAGAACAGGCACGTTTCATGCAAGAGTATATTCAATTGTATAAAAATGTCGTCGAGAAAGCGGTACGCGATAACGACCAATGGCACATCTGGTTATATTCATCGCCATCGAATGGCAATCGATCGAATAAGGTTATCAATGAAAATCCACAGGATAATAATCGTGGTGATGGTAAGCAAAGAAATTTATTCCAAATATCTGTGTGTTATGTGTATAGTTGATGAAAACTTTGTTCTCTGTGCATTGTTTTAGTTCATTATTATAACTACATATCGGATGCATGGAATTCAAATATATTTCCGAAGGCACGATTTATATCCGAATATGGTTTTCAAAGCATTCCATCGCTCCATAGTATTCAACAAACAATGTATTCAACGGATAAATTGGATGACCTAATTGATCATCGTCAACATTTTCCATTTGGAAATTTGCCAATAATCACTGCCATCAATCGAAGTTTATTATTACCAAAACAGTCAAGCGCCAATTATTGGGATACATTCATTTATTTTAGTCAAATAAATCAAGCAATGTCAACAAAAATTGAAACCGAAACATACAGGTTGGCAACCTAGTTAAATTGAGTTTTTGCATAAAAGGGGCGAAGAAAGTTTGACATCTCTTTTATTTTACAGAGTTGGACGATTTTTTGAATGGAAAACAATGGGCGCATTATATTGGCAATTGAATGACGTTTGGACGGCTCCATCGTGGTCGAGCATCGAATACAATGGAAATTTTAAACTGTTGCACTATTGGGCCAAAGATTTCTTTGCACCCATCCATGTGGTGGCTAACATCGATGTACTAAACAAATTAAATGTTTTTATTATCAAAGACACCGTTGGCAGAGCTCCCACACTAAATCTATATTTACGCATTTATAACTGGTCAAGTTTGAAACCGGTATTGCAACGAAATTTCGTGATATCAATGGTAAAGCATTTTATTTTGGAAAAACCAAATGTGAACGAAATCATTTTTTGACGCATCAATTATGTTAAATGTGTTTTCTGTTTTGTTTTTAGCCGGAAAAATACGTTGAACGTGTGCTGTTTGAAAATGTAAAAGATTTCTTTAATGATGCAATTAACAGTACAAATAGTTTTATGCATTTTGAACTGAAAGACAAAGAGACCGATGAACTATTGTCAACGAATTTCCTTCTTTTGGACAAATTTAAAAAGAGCAAACAAATTACAAATCCACAATTACAGGTTCATCATTCATTTTTATTCAATTCAATTTCATTGTTTTAAAATTTTAAATAATTTTTGTTTTGTTTTTATCTACTATTTTACTTAGTACACCATCACAAACCAGCATTGTGATCCAAAAACTGGCATTCATTCAGCAAATATTGAGATATCAGTGACAGCACCAGCGATTTTTGTTTACATTAAAATAAAAACGCCGCAAATCGAAACGTATAAGTTATCAAAAAATGGCTTTATTCAACTATCGTCGATGGATTTAGTTACAATATCATTTAATAATCGAAATTGTGCAATGGCATTTACCAACGACGATATACAAATTCTAACCGTTAATGATTTTTTAACAACGTAATTTTTGTTTTCAGTTTTTCTTTAGCGAATTTAACAATCAATTATATATGACTCATCTGGCCGTCGTTTACGTTTTGTCTCATTTTTTTCTCTTCTTTCTTTCTTTCTTTCTTTTTTTTTAAATTTCATTCACATTATTTGCCGGTCGTGACAAAAATGTTCAACCTAAATTGAGTTTGTGATTGATTCGGGTTATTTTGTATAAGCATTTCTACAAAAAAAAAAAATAGGCAAAGAAAAATACAATCAAATAATTTAGAGCAAAATAAAATTATAATAATTACAATAAAAAAAATATAATAATGACATTAATGCAATCAACAAGGAACGGTAAATTCGCTGTTTGTTTTGGGCAATTTTATGACTGCGAATGAACAAAAAAGCAAAAAAAAAAATACAGAAATTACTTAACAAATTTCATGAAAATCTCTATGTCATCATCGAGATCTATGTCAAATTGAATTAATACTAATAAATTCAAAACGAACAACAAAAAAATGCGAATGCTTTTGTGATGCTTAGTCTAAAATTGCCGTGTATGGCAAACTGCTATGTTTCGGTTTTGTTTTATTCACAAACACTTTGATGGCTCCATTGAAATCGGCACTAATCAATACATAACCACAACCTTTTTTACGCTGCTCAACCATTGGATCCTGCGCTATGTTTGAGCTCTAAGTGTGTGCAAAAGGAAAATCGAAAAAAAAAAAAAATTGTTAATGTTGGCGAACAAAGACAAAGAATATGATTGCGCTTACATTTACACTAGATATATCATCGTCGTCGATTTCTGGTTTAATTATTGCCTCGGGATGTGGTGTAAATATTGCACATGTAACCGTTGCATTGTGTGCTTTAATACCTTCCCAGAAATCACTTCGGTCACGTCGCACCTGAAATAGAACATCAAATGAATTAGCAATAAATCTATATATGTATATATTTTGGTGTCGCATTTTAAATTTTCAAAACATACCGAACTTAATTTATAATCGTGATTGGTTTTCCATACGTAGATACATTGATTTTCCGAACCGGCAATGATGTATTTGCCATCATGACTAAACGATGCTTTTATTTGTGATGACGTATTCAAGTAGCCCTTGTATTTACAGCTTAAATTCAAATCACGTAAATCATATAAACGCACCCGACTATCGTTCGATGTTACTAAAATCTTATCCTCGCCGGGCATTGGTTCAATGCCACTGATTTTTCGTCCAGTTTTGTTTCGTCCTCGTGTCGAGCGCACATGAATTTGTGTATGGTATTTTAGATTTTGATCGGTATCATAAAACAAACAACGGCCATCATACGAACCAACGACGGCAAATTTTCCATTTTGACAGAAATTCGCTGCCGTTATTAATTTTGTTTGGCCATCCAATTCATTCCATAGCGTAACCTTTTTATCGGGTATATTCCATAGACGTAGTTTACCATCGAGACTGCCACTTAAAAAGTAACGATCGTCACGGGGATGAAATGCAATAGCGGTAACAAAATCAATATGTTGAAAACAACAAAGACATTCACGTCGTGAAATATGCCAAAGTCGTACAGTTTTGTCCATTGAACTCGATAAAATAAAATAATTCTTTGACCATGACACATCAAGGAGATCTATAGAAAATGAATGCGATTAAAAATGATTTTATTAGATTGAAAAGCAAAGACACCATAAATTGAAATGTACCTGAAGTGTGTCCGGTGTACGAACAAAATGCCTTTGGCATAAATGGTCCGGCACTTTGTTCGGCAGCTGTTGCCATTGCAACGGCCTCTTCGGCTGAATTATGTGATACAAGCGACTCTTGTGATGGTGTTGGCGATGATTTTTGATCAGCATTGTATTTTGTTCGCATATCTTGAAAATATGGATAAGCATCTTTCAACACCCAAATACGAAGTACACGATCTTGACCGGCTGTTGCAAGTAAACGACCGCATGAGCTGAATTTCATGCACCACACAGCTCCGGTATGTTCGCCCGACAAATCCTGAACGTGTTGCAATTTTGCAAATTCATACGGTCCTTTATTCGTACTAGACGCTTTAATTTTAATATTTTGTTCGGGATTGACCACATCAACAATATCGGCAACATCCTCTTTGTGACGTGCATGTGACACTTCCGATGCAATTAATTTCGCTCTATCGACAGTTTTTCGCATAGTTGAACCGAAGAAACGTTTCAGTCTAGCTGTTTTCCGCTTTATCCGACCACTTTCTTCGTTTTCAACTTCGTCTTCGTCCATTGCTGGCGTTTCAGCACCAGGCGGCACACCAATCACACTCTCTTCGTCCGATTCTTTTTGCAATGCCTCCAAATGACTGGTCAATTTATGGATGTGAAGTGATAATGGATTCCATCCATCAGGTGGTGGAGGTGGTTTCACTTCAGATAATGGAATTTTTTCACCTGTATCTAAATTCTTAACTGGCACTTGTTCTAAAATTTCAAAATCCGTAAGCTTTTTCCCTGAATCGGTACGCGTTCGTACAAAAACATTTAATTGTTTCAATACATCTTCATCACCGGCCGATTTTCGTCGTTCTTTTGCCAATTGTGCTGCTTTCGCTAAATTATTACCGTATCGCATTCCATTGCCCAGGCTATTTGAACCGGTGGCCGATAAATGTGGACGTTGTGCGGTTGAATTTGTGCCAAAGATTTCGGCACGAATCTTTTCGATGCGTTCGAGTTCTTCTTTAGATGGACCTTCGGCTTTATTTGCTTCTTCGTCTTGCGGTTTCACAACATATTGTCCGCGTGTTGCTTTGTACAAATTTAAACCTTGATTTGGATCAATCGAACTAGCTCGACCCGGTGCCGAATTACTTTTCGAACTATTTGATGGACTAGGTTTTGAATAGACAGATGTCGATGAATTGCCCAACGATTGACATATTCGACTCATTGAACCACACATTTCACGTGAATTACAATCCGATGAAATGACAAATGAATTTTCAATTTCTCTGGTTAATGTTTCAATGGCTTTTGTTGCTGGACTGGGCAATGATACGGCACATTCACTCGATGCTGGCGGTAAGGCAACACTTAATTTAAGCTTACTTTCTGTGGATGACGGTGACGATTCGGTACAACTACTCATTTGTTCCACCGAATTTGTTGATATTGTTTTCACTGGTTTTTTCTTCCTTCGTGGCGGTGCAATCGGTCCACTTGACGTAAGGCTATCGGTTGTTTTTGAATGTGCTAATTTGGTGCTGGCAATCACATCGGGCTCTGCACTCAAATGGAACGAGAAAACAAAACAAAAATTAAACAACATTAAATTAATCGATTTAAATTAATTGAATCATTTCTCCTTTTAAAAATAATAACCATACATTTTTCGGTTAAATTGATAAAATTGAATTTACCTTGTAATGTCGTATTAATGTTGGTATTATCATTGCTGCTGGTACTTGAATTATTCATATTGCTACTGCTACTACTGCTACTATTATTAGCTGTTGATTTTAATTTACGATGATCATTGAATACATCAGTTACCATTGTTGTTGATGCCGTATTACTTGTACTCGCCGCATTCCAATCAACAATCGATGATGCATTTGTGCTGCAGGTATCTTTTTCCGTATTTGAATTAATTACATCAACTGTTCCAGCTAAAATTCGTCCAACTCGACCCAATGATGTCATACTTTGTATACTAATGGTATCGCTGTTTTCGATTATTCGAAAGGGATGGGTTGATCGTTGTGGCGCAAAAACTCCCTCCACTGAACTATTCTGTAGAATGTTGAAAATAAAATAGAGGTGAAATCAATGCTCACATGCATTTGTCCGAGCTGATTGAAATCATTTTTATTTACTCGAATGACATTTTTTTATCGATATAATTGTTTTGTTTTTGCTCATCTTTAGAATAAACTCAAGATTATATTGACGATGCCAAAGTAGAATATTACAAGACGAATAAAATAAATCAAATCCACAACAAAGAAATCTCGCATGCCAAATTATCGTAGCAAAAATCACAAGCAAAATTATCGTAATAGTTGTACACACAAGATTACAAAAAACAACAAAATAAAACCGATTTTTTTTAACGAAAAAAGAAACAAAAACAAAATTGGAACACAAAATAAAAGAACTGTAAAATAAAATACCTGTGAATCAGGCGTCAGTGTGTTGCCAGGATTTTCATCCTCATCGTTTTGCATGCATTGACGCAAATCACGAAAGCGCTGCCTACCGGACTAAAGATTTTTTTGACGATTTTAATTTCATTATTGATTTTCGGTTGTGTGTTCATTGTTCAATTTAAAACAATAAAAAAAATCGAAAAATTATAATTTACAGTTGTAGTGAAATGGTTGTAATGTGCGATAATGAATGAAGTGGAGTGTATTCGATGAATTGATGAGAAAAAAATAAGAGTTCGAAACATAAATATGTTGAGAAAAAAAGTTATGTTCCAAATGGACGAAACTTTGGTAGGGCACCCTCAGTAGAGCAACCAAGTAATATATGTGACACAAAAAAAGGCGTAAACAAATATCACGAATTATATATCGACAACAGCTTAGCAAGAACAACAGAGTCGTTCCTTGGACGTCACATGTGCGATTTGTTGAAATTTCGTACGAACTGTTGATTTTTCTCGGTATCATAACAATAAGTTATTGTGCAACGATTAAAAACAATGAATTCTGTGCTATTCTACAATGACTCAAATTGCGAGAAAAAGCAATAAAAAATCTTGGATTTAAAACAAAAAACAAAATAAAAACGATTATTCGGTGTTTCAATTTGGTTTTGAAATTATTTTCAGTAAAATATTATTACGTATATGCGAAGGAAGTTTAAAAGAAAGAATAAATAAAGAAACGAAAAGCGCCCGGCCGAAACCGAAACAAAAATTGAAGAATTATGAGACAAATAGAAAATGAAGCGAATCCAATAATTTTGCGTATTACAAATAGATTTACACACGAAACACACATACAACATATACACAAAGCAAAATGTTGTGGCGAAAGAATAGGAGGTGCGACACTATGGAAATTATTCTCATGTGGATGCAACTTACTGGTTTTGGTTCAGCGAACACATGAGGTTGTGTATTGGGTACCGATGATGTCGTTGCTTTTTGACCCTGCTGCTTTTGCCTTGTCAATGAATCCAAATCACATTTATCGGATGGCTTCTCTACATTTGTATCGGGATATACAAAACCGTCATCTTCAGAATTCGGAGAACGTTTTCTAAGTGAAAGAACACATAAGACATTTATAACATTTGTTTGTTTTCATCACGTTACTTGCTCAATGACTAATAACACTAAACTGTGAAATCACACAACCAGAAGAGAAGAAAAAACCAGTTTCTTACTTCATCAATCGATTCGGGGTTGAATCTTCAGCATCATAATACTCCTCCGAATCATCTGAATCAATGGAAGCTTGCATTTTTTTTTCGTTTTGATTTTTTTATTCTTTAAAAGGGCACACACCTATAGATCACTTGATTCAATTGAGAGAAAAAAAAATCCTCAATCAAAAGCAGAAAAATGACTGAACTAAAACTATAACCAAAATCGATTCACGTCGTTAGTGCTGTGTGCACTTAAAATTTTCTTTCTTCTTTTTTCACTCTCTCCTTCTCTCTCTGTCGTCGTTTTCAATGACTCTACTATGTTGACTTGTTCACTGTTCAGCGCGAATTTTACTACATTGGTTCCATTTCGATAATTGTAACTTTGCTCACAAAAACAGAGAGACACTGTGACGCAAAGTGAAAAGCAATGATTCAATTTACATTCCCAAACTTGAATGCGGAATGATAGAAAAAAAATATACAAAAAAGGTTGAATTGTGTTTTCATTCGTGGTTGTCGTCGTTCGCACACAGATTAGATAATATTGAAACGCTTGGTGTTGTATTGAATGGAAATGTCACTTTTTGACAATTAGCCCAATGGACGACGCCATATTTATTATTATGCATTTTACGTTGTTCTTTGCTATACTCACACACACACACACACATACATTCTATTGATTCATTCTTATTTTGGCACAACCTAGTTTCCTTCTTCTTTTTCTTTTTAGGTATTTCGGCTTACATTTATTTGTCACATACACCTTTAGCTCAGGCATTCACTCACTTTGGCTCACAACCACTGTGAACCGACAGTTTTACATTCTGTATTTTGTTTGTTTAGTCTAGTATAAACCTTTATATACATTACTGTTAGTAATTCGAGTCGAGAACGCGAAATTGAACAAATATCGAAAATTGTTTGAAAGAAAAAGAGTAAATGACCAATTATCGATATATTGACCGAACAATTGTCTTCCGACAAACGAAAACATGCAAACATTTATGATTCATGTACGAATGTCTTGAATACACTTCAGAATAAATTCAATGACAAAGATATAATAGAGAAAAAAATTGAACAAAAATAGAGCCACACTCTTTTTCGAAACATGACACTTTCTTATTAAATTTTTTATTTTTTAAAACAAAACACACACATTTTTTTGTTGTTGTTATGATATCTTGATAAAATAAAAGTTATATTTATGTTGACTACTCCATTTCATTTGAATGTTTCGTTCAAGTCAACGTTGAAACCAATTTGGATATTTTTTCTTCATTTTGAATGATATTCACTGTTGTGTTATTAATTTGTTCGGTATGATCCTTGATGCTATTGTTTATTTCAGCCAACTGATATTTGAAATTTTCCAGCAATTTCTCCGTTGTTCTGTCGATTATAATAAATAAATAGTTTGTGTGTATTTGAATTAAAATGATATGTATCGAAAATTGCGAGTCAAGTCAATATTTGCTTACCTCTGCTCTTCCTTGATATCGGCTTCAGCGGCTGCGCCCGCTTTTTGCCACATCAATAATTCAATTTGCATTGCATCAACATCTTCTTGAAAATATTCCATCATTTTGCCTAACGGTGTGATGCAAAGTGATAATTTTTGAATCATTTTTCTCAATTCGGTCATATTTCGTGTAATCGATTTTCTATCATCGGTGATCTAAACAAATATAAAGAATATCAATTAACATATCTATATATATATATGTAGAAATGCTTCGTCTTTTGTGTACCGCTGATATGTCATTTTTTGCATCCGATTTTAGAATGGCCGTTTGAGTTTCCAAAATTTGTTGCACCAAATGTCCTTGTTTCGTTCCATCAATATCACCGTTCACATTAGTGACCGGTTCATCCATTGTTGAAATACTGTCCGGAATAGTTTCCGTTATCACAATATTGTCAGCATCGTCAAAATCCGGAATTGCATTTTTCTTTTCGGCTTTTTGCTCAGCCGTATCTTGTATAAAACTTTCCGTGTGAATAATTTGTCGAACATTACGATCACGTCGGCGTGGTGCACTTGGTCGTGCCGAAATGGGTCGAACTGCAGCCGATCGAAGTGCTGTACGCGGTTGTTTCGACTGTTTATTGGTTTCATTGGTTTTCGTAGTAGCCGGCACCAGTGGTCGTTCAATCAATTTATCTACCGATTTTGAAGTGGTGAATTTTTCAGATTTTTCTTCCGGTAACTTTGAATTTTCAAAACTTTTCGAATCAGTGTCGTGTTTCGAATGACTCTTTCTTAATTTAGAAGAGCGTGGTTTGTCATTCGATGACTTTTCTACCTTTTCCGATAGTGCCGATGACTTTGCTACTGTTGGTTCCATGGATTCACTCTCTCCAGATTTGGTCGCTTCTAAAGCGGTTGGTTTATCAAAAAGTTTCTCTTCAACATTTTCGTCTGCCTTTTTTTCTGGCGTGGTTTTTGGCGTTTTTTCTCGCTTTTCTGGTTTTACTTGCGCTTCATGTTCAACGTTTGGCAAATCGGTTTCTTTTACAATAGTAGTATCGATTGATTCAATCTTTGGTTCATTTGGCTTCAATTTATGATTTTCATTTAAATCATTCTGAAATAGTAAATTCAATCAAATCAAATATTATAATTTTGTCAATTTTTTTTTTCTTGCAACTCACCGCATTTCCGTTTGTTTGATGTGCTTCATTTGTTGGTTCTGTTACAGACTCAGATTTGGCAATCTTTGTGACCGATTCCATCTTCAGAGTTGCCGTTCTTTCACGTTCTTTCTTTCGATCCTTTTCCTTTTCTTTATCTGGATGCTGAGATGATGATCTGGTTTTAGCCATTTTCGATTCGGTTGAATCTTTACTACTTTGTTTACTCAATTTCGTGTTGCTATCCATTTTGTTTGACAATTTTCCATCTGTTCCAGTCGTACTTTTAACTTTTTTCGATGTACTTGGATCTTTTGTTTCTTTTGTATCTTTTTTTGCTTTTCGAGACTCATTTTTTCCAGTTTTCGTTGAATCTTTTTTATGTGTAACTGCCGTTGTCGCCGCCGCTGTTGTGACATTTCCATTTTTTATCTTAGCAACTGCATCGGTGGTGTCAATTTTTCGATCGATAGCCTTCGCAATTGCCACTAATAATTCATTCGTTTTATCGGCTTCCAAACCAGCAACAATTTTTGATGGTCTTGCTTTCACTTCTTGTTTTGTGGCCAACTCTAAAATATGTGATGAACGAAATTATTATCACAAATAATGCAAATGTAATTTATGCAAATGAGAAAAAAAGAGTGCAACGAACTCAACACATCAATGGTTTTTTGCAAAAACGCAATTTTCGAATCACGATCCTTCATATTATCGGATTGTAGCTCATCGTCCGAATATAATCCACCGAGGAAACCAGTGGTTTTAATCACCTTTTGAAACAAAATAAAAGTGTACAAATTCTCTTTTATCGAAAAAAAAATATTACGTCTCATTTAAAAAGTACTTACCGCATGAATAATATCATGTAAAAATTTAAATGGAGGCTTTCGCAATAGTTTTTCCGTGAGAACGGGTTTTTTAATTATTTTTCCCAACGAATCTTGTGTTCGTTTTATCACAATATCACTTAATTCGGACATGTTTTTTTCGGTAATTGGCAATTCAAATGGTAAAAAAGTTCCCTGAAAATGAAAGTTAACTTGTGTATTGAATACTGTATTTTTTTTGCTCTTCTCTTTTAGTGTGAAAGTTCAAACATTCGTATCCATGGCAATAGTAGACAATCGAAACGGACACAATTCAAATAATATATTTATAGTGTGACGAAATTCGAAATGACATTGCCATATCTATTGGTGGAATAAAATAAAATTAAATTTTAACCATCTTCAACTGAAATTTTAGCAATATTTCTATTATTCAAATTATTTTTTATTTCTATTTCTTAAAAGAACGGTAACTATTCGAAAGTTTAGTTTAAAAAAAAAAACCAAACGTCGATTTGAATTTGGTTCGTGTCTTTGCTACAACGAGTGAGAAAATTGATTCGCAGTAAGTAGTTGTTTTGCCCAAAACGAACGAAAGTAAAATTCACAAGGCACACAAAAATACACAACAACACACTCTGGCCACTGATTATGAAGGTGCGTGCGTATGTGTGTGTGTGTGTGTGTGATTGTGAAAGAATGTGCGCATGTATCTATAATGTCGACATACAAAACGTCAAACAGCAAAACACTGTTGAATACCACGCGAGTGGGAAAAGTGAGACAGAGAGAAAAATAAAAAGAGAAACAATAACGAAAACAACAAGTGTAGATACTGTTCATTTGTTTGTTCATTCTCTCTCGCATATAGCAGAGAGTCGCGCAAATATTGAGCTCCGTTTATCATAACAAGAAGATTACCGTACATTCGACTATTTATTATTCATTCGCATACGTATACAATACAAACCACATATCCATATGTTTTTTTCTTCTTGTAGTTCGTAATCGAGCGACGGAATATTATTTAACACTTGAGTGCACTACAGAGAAGAGAAGAAAAAAATAACAACACACATCGATGCAAATAGCACGCATCGGATTTCTTTTAAAAATAAATACCCTCATGTTGTTGGGTATTTGCGAATTTCGTGTGTGAAACAGCCAACTAGATGACGACGACGACGAAGAACATAATAAAAATAACAAAAACGTGAAACAAACACACGCACACATAAAATATTCTTCGAAATAAATAAATAAATAAATAAATAATTGTTTTGCATGTGCAAGCATAAATTCGATGCTCTTTTTTTAACATTAAAAATATTGTGTAATAAACTGAAAAGACAATTCAATTTGTGTTACATCGAACAAAAAAAAATTGTGTGTTGTGAAAACGCCATATAGCTATATATTCATTGCACATAAAAAAAATAAAACGCCACACAAACGCTTTGAATGCAGTGAATTAAATTGTTCGTTCAAAGACATTTTGTGTGCTTTTTTTGCGACAAAATCGAAATATAGAGATTTCGTTATAATCATTCGTTTATCATTTTGACATCTAACTAAGGTAAATACCATTGTATCAAGTGTGCCAATAGAATGTACCAATGTGTGTGCGTTCGTCTGTGAGTTTATATTTTATGCACACACACACACACACACACACACACCGACCTCAACCATAATAATAATATTTTGCTTGCCTATTTCCGAAAATTAGAGAACGAGCGCGGTGAGCTCATATCGTAATTTATCATATGTTTTATACATTCCATTATCCTTTTATTTCGCGATTAATTTCTAGTATTGTGTGTTACTGTGAATTACATTGTCTGTCGTTTGTGTACAATCGAGACTATCCATTTGTTTTTCAACCTTGAACTTAGGCAATTGATTTTTTTTGCTTAGTACTTTTCAATGTATTTCGTGCATTTCATTTTCTCCATTAATTTTATTCACATTTCATGTAAATGAAGGTATTTTTATTTAGCTAAAAATAACAAGAATAGAACCTTCTTGAATATTTAAAATTTTCTTTATTTTATTTTTTTCAATTGTCTTCTTTCACACATTCCAGATAAAAAATGCCTTTGGATAATACATATGCCCAAAAATTTGCGGAAAAATCACGGCGATTAACCAGTTTGGCTGAAGATTTTCCAACAGACGATGCTCCATTTCGGCAACGTCTACATTCGCTCTTTTCACAAATCGAAAAAGAATTTGAATTAGTATTCCTAGAAAATCTAAGCTGTGAGTATTTGTTCATCGCACAGATTTGTTGTGTGAATTGTTTAATAAACTGTTTTAAATTGTTTATAATATTTCCTTTCTTTTTTTTTGTCCACTTATTCTTTTGTGCACAGTGCAAGAGAAAATTGATCAACTGGTGGCTGGTGGAAATCGTGAACCAGGAACTGGTGATCGATACAATCAACAGGATCTGGTTGAAACCGATATTGTATCAAATAAAAATAGTAAATCAAAAGTTGGACTCAGCACACCCGGTAGCAGTAAAATAAAAGCCAGTCACAAATTGAAAGCACAAACTAGTCGTATCGTATCAAGTTTTAAGACACAATCGATTGTTGGTCCAAATGTACGTGAATTTGATGGGCACAAAGATGGTGTATGGCAAGTGGCAACAAAACCGGGCCATCCAATTTTGGGCACAGCATCCGCCGATCATTTGGCATGCATATGGAATGCAAATACTGGACGATGTTTGTTACAATATCAGGGACATTCGGGTTCGGTGAATTCAATTAAATTTCATTTGAGCAAAGATTTAGTACTTACTGGTAGCGGTGATTCAACGGCACACATTTGGCAAGCGGCCGTCAATTGGGATGGACCGTCATCGTCATCACGTAAATGCTATTCATCCGAAGAAGAATTAGAAGATGCTGAATCGAATGATGATCGTGATCGTGTTGATGTATTACGTACACCGCTATGTGAATTTGGCTCAACAACAAATGTGGGTCATTCATCGGTGGTTGTGGCCGCCGATTGGATATTCGATTCAGAGCAAATAATCACCGCCAGCTGGGATCGCACGGCAATTTTATGGGATATTGAAACACGAGAACCGTTACAAACATTAAGCGGTCATGATCATGAATTATGTCACGTTAGCTCACATCCAACACAAAAATTAGTTGTTACAGCGTCAAGAGATTCAACATTTCGATTATGGGATTTTAGAGATCAAATACCAGTTGTGTCGGTGTTTCAAGGTCACACTGAGTACGTAAATCATTGCATATTTATATATTGGATTTTACAAATTGTTTTGTTTTTATGTTTTCGTTAATTTAAATTTGTAGAAGCGTAACATCAACATTTTTAACCCGAGATGATAAAGTTGTGTCCGGATCTGATGATAAAACATGCAAAGTTTGGGAGCTGAGGAATATGAGATCGGCTTTAACAACAATTCGGCTCGATTCGGCGGTTAATCGAATCTCAGTGTCAAATGGTGGCATCATTGCCATACCACATGACAATCGTCACATTAGGCTGTTCGATCTCAATGGCCAAAGGCTTGCCCGCTTACCACGCACAAGTAGACAGGTACAACAGTTATTTGTATTTTGTTGAATGAATAATCCATGTCCCTTTGACTTTTTTGATTTAAACATGATATCTGTTTGTATTTCAGGGTCATCGTCGAATGGTATCCGATTATTTTCGATTATTTTCCGATTATTTTTCGATTATTTTAAATTAAATCGATTCTTTTCTTTTGTGATTCTCCCCTTAGGTATCTTCTGTTGCATGGGCCGAAGATATGCCACTGAATTTATTCTCCAGTGGTTTCGATCGAAGAGTTATAGGATGGTCAATAAGTCTCTCGAAGGAAAATCAATAGACCTTATAACATCAACTTAACAATTAAATACATTTTATCATACATATTGGATTAGAATGGATACTCTAACATTTATTATTAATAATTATTAATATGAAACAAGAAAGAACACACAAAATACGACTACAATTCTAAGATTTTATTCACTCTAGTTCATAAAAAAAATCACATGGAAATTCTATTTAAACAAAAATGCCCTGTATAAAAAAAGAAACATAAAACATGAGCTAAATTCAAAACTTTATCTAGAATAAAATGCATTTTTATTTTGAATTCATTTCATTTGTTTAAAAAAAAAAAAACGGATTTATTTCAAACGGTTGGTGTTGCATGTGAATTGAATGCTTATCGGTTTATCGGTGCAGTGGAAACACTAAAAACAGCAATCACTGCTAGTGTCACCACCAGTGGCGCTCGTGTAGTTTTCTTCTTTCGTCACACACCAAGCCAAAGCGAACATAAAAACAACTCATTAGTTGTCATTCATTACTTGAGCTTGCTTCAAAATGGCTGGTAAGTACACTTTGCTGTGTCTGATTTGAATTATTATTTATTTATTTATTTTTCATACGCTTTTTGGCTCCAAAAGCCCGATAGCGATGAAATTAAACTTTATCAAACGTAAATAATTGTTGATAAAAATTTAAATTGTGATAAAATTTCTTTTGTTTTTCGATATGTTTTCAGAACTTTTTGCCAAATACAGTTGCACGTACTGTCAAGAAGATATCATAGGTGTAAGAGTTCACTGCGCGGATTGTGTTGACTTTGAATTGTGTCCGCAGGTAATAATACAGTCTGTTTATATTCCAAACAAAAAAAAATGCTATTCTATGCCCATTACGTTTGTGTATGCTCAAGTGTTTTTGCTCTTTTCTTTTTCTTCTCAAATTTCGTCAATATACATATTGTGTTTGTTATTTGCAGTGTTTTGCTTGCGGTGCTGAAATTGGTCCGCATAAAAATGATCACGCGTATCAATTTATGGTATGTCAAACTCTATATATGTCATTTATTTCATCCATGCTTATGAATCGTCGATTTGAGAATGAAATTAAGTTTTAATTGTTCCATATCAAATTTATTTTCTCCAGGATACCGGTGTTTTATCATTGACCCGAAGTAAAAATGGTTGGACGGCCCGTGAAGAAGTTCATCTATTGGATGCAGTCGAACAGTTTGGCTTTGGCAGTTGGGAAGATATAAGCAAACATATTGAAACAAGAAGTGCAGAAGATGCGAAAGAAGAATATATAAATAAGTATTTACTTGGAACGATTGGTCGTTATACATGGGGTCCGGCCGCTGAACAAAAGCCACAACTTGTCGATCATACAGTGGAAGATAAGGGGCCACTTGGACATTTGTTGACACAACGATTGCCACCAATCGATGTAGAAGTAGAGGAAGCCAAACAATTGGGTTATATGCCATTCCGAAATGTATTTGAACGTGAATACGATCCAACCGCCGAACAATTGGTGTCGAGTTTATCATTGAATCAAGACGATGATGATATTGATTTAATTTTAAAATTAGCACAAGTAGATATTTACACAAGACGCCTGCGTGAACGTACACGTCGGAAGCGAATTGTTCGTGACTTTCAATTGATTATGAACTTTTTCCGGGGAAGTAATGTGATCAATGCCCGACGACGTCAATCAAAAGAGCAACGAGAATTTCGCGATCGATTTCGGGTTTTTGCCCAATTTTATACGGCATACGAATTCGATCGGCGATTAAATTCATTTGAACGGGAAAAAGCGCTACGCATTCGATTGTCCGAACTGAGCCGATACAGATGGAATGGTTTAACAAGAATCGATGAATGCATTCACTTTGAACAACATGCCGCCGCCGCTCAGGCACGAAACACAGGACCATACGGACAATTCGGAAAAACGGTATGTTTGTTTTTTTTTCATTCATTTTTCTTTCTCGGGTTTGACTTTCTTGAATTGCTTGATTATTTCATTATTTGTTTTGATACAAAAAAAAAAACTGGGCTTGGAATTGATCATTGAAATTATCTATTTTGATTTAGCGCCAAACAGAGGGCTGCATTTTACAATATAGATAAACGATTTCATTGATTTAATATAAAAAAAGTAGATTCCAAACAAAAATTAAATAAAATAGCATTTTAAATTCAATTGCTGAAATCATAACATAAAAGGAAATAAGGAATTGTTCACAATCCCATCCCTCGTTTTAAATATCTATTTCAATCGAAGATTGTAGAGATGCAAACATTGACTTCAATAATGTTAATTGAATGGACATATTTATTTGGATGAATATAGATGTTGGTCGTTGTGTTGCGATTCATTTTTGAAACTATATGGAATAACATACATCATAGGCACACACGCACGCACGCACATCCATTTACATACAATGTGAAGTCAGTGTATGTGGGGGAGAGGGTAAAATAACTATATGCTCATCCCAATATTTATATTTATTTGTGATGTACAAATTAATGAACCAATATACTCGTATATATACAACATTCCATTTTCAGTTGAGAATTTTAATGATAAAATTAATTTGTAATTCATTTATCGCGGATCGAACATATCGCGGGGGTTGTTGTTATCCCTTGTATTCCTTTTATGTGGATTCAATTCCGAGTCATTGAAATAATTCAATCGTCTTTTTTTGCTCAACGACTTATCGGAAGCTATTTTATTTGAAAGGCAAACACAATGCAACGATTCTATGCATTTCATTTCTCCCAATTGAGTTTGTTATTGAACGAAGCCAGTTTTTTTAACTTTCTCTAAAAGCGTCTGTTGCTCTATCTCTCATTTGTAATTCCAACGTAATTTAGTTAGACTGTTTTTTTTATGTTTTTTTTGTGTTATTTTTGGATTTTACCAAGTAGAATCTCATGTAATAATTGTTTTGTTTCGATTGATGAATCAAAATCTGTTTCTAACTTAATTTTTGCCTCACGTTTGCTTGTTTTTCCATTCCTATTCTCGATCCCCCTGTTGCATGGTGTTACACTCTCTTCAACATAAAATAGCTTTCGTGCGTAGTCGGACCGAATGGTCAACGAATACGGGGTTGTATAAGACAATGTTTAACAGGACAATCGAATCGGTGGAGAACGGCCTCAGTCATCTTTGCCCTCAAAAAAAGCGGAAAGGTAAGTTTATACAATGAAATCAAATTTGATCGATAAACAAGTGTATTAACGATTGGTTATTTATTATTTAAATTAGCGGAAGCGAAAGAATCGAAAACTCAAATTCCATCGACCCAAAGTGCACGCGCCCCATCGACGACCCGGTCTCCTCCGACGTCTCATCGCACAACAAAAATTGCTCGGATAAGAGTTCAAATGTCATTATGCCAACACTTGATACATCAAAGCAATTGGGAGGCCAACTGTTATCACCGAACGAAATCAACGTAAGTGATTTGATTATATTGTAAATTAGGTATGACAGACATTTATGTAATTGTTTGCCATTTTAAATCTATCTCCTATACAGATTTGTTCAACGTATAATTTACCGCCAACAACATTTATAACAATGAAAGCGGTATTTCTAAGCGGCCGAGATCACGTATCTCGCACACCAAACACACCAGTCGAAAATAAGGTTAAAAATTATCTCATCAAATCGGGCTGGATGAAAACGGGATATTGAAAACTCAACTTAAGTCAAACATCATCACAACATTCAAAAATATTCTCAAATTGAATTGAAAATGTTTTCTCTTGATCATCCATATGTTGAACTACATACGTATTATTAAGGATATTTTTTTCTTTTCACTCATTATTTTCATGTAAACTTGTATATAGTTTTACGTACAAACTGAAGAAACTAGTTCAAATCGAAAGTTAATTTTAAGTCAAAAGACTCGAAACACATTAGTTTTATTTTGTAAATGTAGCAAAATATTTATTAAACAACACAACAATATTAAATGAAATGCAAATTGAAATGATTGCTCGTTTTATTGGAATTGCAAAGATTGCGATGATGTTGACTATGACACAAACACACGAATATTGGTTTCTATTTACTATGAAAATATAGGTTTTTATAACCAGTTTGTGTACCTAAATGACCATTGGATATTTAGAAAAATTGTGATATTTTCATATATATTGGTCACATTCATGTGAATCAAGGACAATGTAACTATCTTCGTAAAGCCGTGACATGATAATTCCTCATTCGAAATTGTAAAATGTAACTCGTTTTCATGCGTAAAACTGGAAGAATTTTAAGAGATTAAAACATTTATTACTCTACTCTCCATACAGTTACTACACCCTAGGAAAAAATGTCGGTATGCAAGTCTTCATCTTACGCTCTCAGATTCAATCCAATATTTTCACTAAGAATGGCAAATGTTGACAGAAAACTTGAGTCATTTAACCAAGAGAGTTGACTTTTGTTCTACCACACTCTTCATAACCGATATGCGTTATTTTCTGCTCAGGAATTTTTGAGAAAACGGTAACCATCAATAAAACTGTCAGAATTGATTGAAGATCAATCGTCGGATGAATTATCAAACAGAGCAGTCAATATGCAACATTTTTAGTTATTTGGAACAAAACAGTCTATCAGACATTAATCGCATGAAGTGAACGACAGAGAATTTTCATTGCAAACGAACGTGAAACTGATGAAAACGTGAACGGGTTCAAAAAAGTAGACCACATTTTGGAAAAACAAAGACATGTTCATACTGCATTCGCCACTTGATTGAGTGTTGAAAAGTTAAATACAAAAAGAAAGAGTATTTACTGTTTATATGGCCAAGAATCGATCAAGAGAACACAAAATGGTGATCATTTGAAATTATTAAAAAAAATACCGTTAAAATATTTGAAATTGTCATGAAACTATTTTGCGATCAACGATAAATGCAATCTAAGATTGTGAAATCACCAATTTCCATGAATTTGCATAAATTATACTTATAGATTTTGATTAGTGAACTGCAATCTAAAATTAGATTCTCTAAAATAAAGTTGAATGGAGAGTAAAAAAAATAAATAAAACGAATTTTTGTATACTGTTTTTTTTTAACTCAAAATGTTTATTGTTTGTATTTTAATGTCCATAAATTAAAATATTATTTCTGTTTTACAATTCGGAATCTTAATTTAGATTTATCTTATTCTGTTTTTTCAGTTTTTGTAAATCTTTCGATTCGAATGTGTTCCATTTGTTGTAAAGTATTTCGAGTAACGAAATATCTATCATATCCGGTATTATTTTTTTTTTCTTGTTTTCTTGTTCAATTCAATTTCGAAGTTTGTCGTTTTTTATGGGTTTGTGTGTGTAGTTTGATGCTCGGTCATCGAGCGAGAATATTATCTCATATGCCACTTGTGCATAATGGTGTGTATTTTTGTTTCATTTTTTTGCATTTTTGCGTCCATATCTCATGAATTCGATTATAAACGAAAAAAAATCCGTTTTTTTCTTTTGAATTCATTTTTCTTCTCTCCATAAATTTTACTTTCTATTTATTTTTTTTATTAGTTTTATTTCCTTCCATTCCGTGTCTCTGTTATATATTCCTTCTTCATATGATGTTGCCGTTTTTATTTGGCACATGTTGTCTCTATAATTTTTTTTTTGTTGCTAGCTAAATTGTTTATTTTATTTTCATTTTTTTTTGTTGTAATTCATTATTGTGTTCATACGTTTAATCCAAATTAACAAAAAGTTCAATAGTTGCTCATGGGTTTCAATTTAGTTTCTATACACACCGGTTGGTTTGTTCTGAGATTTGTGTTGTGTTTGATGATTATGATATCGGACATTTGAGCAGAATATATATATTTAAATTGGATGTAGAATTTGTTTTTAGGAATCAGAGATTGTGTACACCGTTGAGTTGAGCGTATGAAATGAATGAGTGAGTGAGTGTGTGTGAGAGAGAGAGGTAGAAAGAGAGAGAGAAAGAGAGATAAATTGACGCATGCTATATAATCGATCAATAGCATAAATAATACTTTGTCGTCGATGATGTAATTATCGATCAGCTGTAAAATAATAATAATTACTTAGAATAATTTAATTTTTTTTTGTTTGTTTGTTTGTTTGTTTTGCTTTAGAATAATTTAAAATTTAACGAAATTAAACATCTTGCTGATCATTCGGACCATAGATGTTTGAAATGGAATTCAGAAATGGAAACACCAACAAAAATTACGCACACATGAAAAAAATAAAATAATATGTGGATAAAGATTGTTGTTGAAATGTTCGCAATTTGTGTTTGTCCTCACTTCGATTTATATCTTATTTCTCATTCGGATCACCAGTTTGTCGTTCAATTCTCTTCTCTTGTATATATATGTGTGTGTCTGTGAGTTCTCTGTGCATTTGTGATTGTTTGTATATGAATTCGAATTGATTCGTATTCGACGCAAAATCGAATATAATATAGTTTGTAATAAGTAACAATTTTTTCAATGCTCTTTCTCTCTGTCTGTCTTCGTTTCGCCATCGTTAAATTACAATTTAATTATTTATTCATTTATTTTTTTCGTGCTATTAAATAATTTTCCATTTTGTTTGTTTTGTTTTGTTGAATTCATAAATCTATGTCTCACTTTAAATTTGTTCTTTCACCGTATTGATTACTAGACAATATTTTTTTTATAGTAGATTTTTCTTCCTTTCATTAATTTCATTCAATTCATAATTTATAGAATTAAACATCTCTTCGATCATTGTTTTTTACTTCATATTTTGTTTATCTTTCATTTTTTTTTTATTGTTTGCTTGAATATATCACACATCTTTCTCTACATCAAAAGTTCAATGCAGAAAAAGATCCATCTTATTCTCATAAATTTTTCTCTTTTTTTTTCTCGTTCAGATAATTATTCAGAGTTTTTCATAACTCTGCCCTGACACAATCTTGATTCTGTATATATCAACTCGATTATAATTTATCGTTTTGAGTTTTATGGTTAAGTTGTTGGTTTTATGTAATTTCTTCTTTTTTCCTCTTGCATTTATTTTAGTTTTTTACCATTTTCTTTTTTCAAATACTTTCGCAACAATATTTTTTTTTTTTACAAATCCAACTTATACCAATATCTATTTTTCTTCGTCGTATGCATCATGCTTAGGTTCGGTTTCCATGTTAGTTATCCAAGAAATTACTTTCGTTTTGTTTGCTCATTTTGAATCTCTATCTCTCTTGCTACGGTGTTCTGTATTTGTTTCATTGTTTTGTTTGCTTGTTTCATTTGTTTGTTTGTTTCATACTCGTGCCTGTTCCCTGTTAAACTATTTCATTGGATTCAGTTGCGAAAGTGGACTTATACTCAGATCTCATTGTGTTTGGTATTGAGGCATTGATGTGTACATCATTTGCGGCTGAGCTGCATTGTTATTTGGCATTCCAGGTACTGCTCCAGCGGTGGTTTGAACACCCCATACATTCGGCTGAACCATACGATATGCTGCAGCTAATTTATATATTTCAACAAAAAAAAAACCAATAAAGATGAGTGAGTGGAAAAGTGGGGGTGAAAAAAGATGGAAAATTGCTTGGTAAATTGGAAATGAACCGCAAAATTAAACAGAATGGTTTACAAACCTGCACCTCCTTGTTGTTGTGGGTTTGTGTAAGCGTACGTATAAGGATATTGTTGTTGCATATATTGTGCTTGCATGTGAGCTGCTGGGTATCCCTGTAGAATTCAAAATAGCAGTAGCAGCATCATAACAAAGAGATTGAAAGAGAAAGAACAAAAATAGAACGAATTATTTTCTTTTTCTAAACGAAAAAAAAAAGAACGGGAATGAGCAATAATAAGAGGGCCCGGCAGAAAAGCACGGGCTACGATGATAAAGACATATAGCTACAACATACTGAATGAGAGATAGAGAATACACTTACCGGATACCAATATCCCATTTGTTGATATGAATATGGATATTGTGTGCCTTGTGGTTGAGTCTGTTGCGTACAACCGATTGTGGCATTACCCATGGCTGATGCTTGCGAATTATTGGCATCGCCACCACCTTCTTTGCCCCAGAAACACTTAACCGGATGACCGGCAATTTCGGTATTGTGTGTTTTTTCGATAGCGTGCGTAGCTGCCTCTTTCGTTGTGAATTTAATGAATGCAAAACCTTTATCCTTAAAAATTCTAATATCTTGGATGGAACCGAATTGGCCGAAATGCTTATGCATAACATCTTCTGTTATTGTATTTGCCGGAAATCCGCCACAATACACAGTTGTATTAGTTGAGCTGGTTTGATTGTAAACTTCTTCATACGTTGGCCTCCCATTCTTTGAACCTTTGGCCGATGAATCACGCGGCGGTGGTGGTTTTCGTGTTGACCAATTTGTTCGAATGGATCTGGAACCCAGCCATTGTCCATTCATTGCTTGAATGGCATTTTCAGCTTCGGCTTTTTTTACAAATGACACAAACGCATATCCTTTCGATTTTAATGTGTGCGAATCGCGTACAATTCGACAATTTGAAATTTCACCAAACGGTGCAAATGCATCACGTAATGTTTCTGTTTCAATTTCTGGACTTAAATCACCAACAAAAATGTGATGATGTGTGCTTGTATCAGCTTTCGGTTGATTTCCCGGGCTCGTTGCCCAGTTTACTTTCATTTCTCTTTCTAAAAATGATCGTTTGTTCATCGCTGTTAGTGCAGTGGTGGCCGATTGATGATTTGTGAATTCGATGAATGCATACGGATCATTGCCTGCCTCGCGAATAATTTTGCAACTTTTTATTGTTCCCATTTGGCCAAACAGTGCACATAATAGATCTTCGGAAACTGAATGATCTAAATTTCCTACGTATAGGGTTTTCGGTGACGAGTCATCCATGTTGAATACAACCTGCGAGCAAAAAGAAAAATAGAAAACAGACACACATTCATATGTCCAATGACAATGATGTGTTGATATTAAAAAAAAAAAAATTATTGGCAACAAAATAGTATGCTTTTTATTCTTTTACATCTAAATTTTCTTCTATTTTCGTAAAAATTATACAGACACACAACACAAAAGGAAGCGGAAACACACAAGGAGAAAGGAAAACTAATTTCGCAAAAGAAAAAAGATGGAAAAAGAGAAATTTGGCGCAAAATCGCATGTGTAATGACAAAAAAGTAGCAAGAATGAGAGAGTGAAAAAAAAATGAAGAAAGAATGAACGAACACACAACGGCGACAAAGAAGCGAAACTGCACGGATATTGGTGTATTTACTCATAGGATGCGAAACAGATACTAAATAGCGGTCGACATTAAAACTGTCAAAGCATTAGAAATGAATCACGGGGTTGCGATTTTTCATTATACAATTATGAAAAAAAAATCGCACACATACATATACATGCATTTACATATACACACCGAGCATAGATTCACCGTTTTTACAAATTATAATGTGTATAAATTCAACCAAAAAATATATAACAGCGATCTTCCACAACCTATTTTCCAGTTCAAATTTCGGATTGCGTTTCAACACATGATTTCACGTTTCACAGTTTGTTTATTTAAATTGAAATGTTCAATTATTGTTTATTACCCCGTTTTCTAAATTCGCTTTTACAATATTATTTCTCTGGATTTTTTTGTCTGTGCGGAATTATTATTATTTTCAAATATTTTTTTTTTATGTATAATTTTTAATTTTATTTGGTTTTATTCCTTTGTTGTTTCACTCAAAATGAATGCAAACATTTTGCGAAACGAGACACATTTGCATGCACACAAAATAAAACACATTAGTAAGCAGCAGGAAAATACTATGCACTAGTGTATATGAATTTTATTGTTGTTGTTTTTGTTAAACTCATTCTATACACACATTTATATGCTGGTGCGTACTACTTAGAAATGGCATGCAGAATAGACAGAGAGAATACAAATGTTTACCACACGAATATTTAACAAAAAAAAAAAAAAATAACACACATGAGAATGGCAGGAAAATACTTACGTGTTGTCTATCGTTAATATCTAATATGCTAGAATATTTTCTTTGTTCAGTTGATTGTTTGCAATTCGTTTTGGTAATTTATAAAAAAATAATATATATTTATATATATAAACGTATATGAAAAGCCGTCTATTATTCGCTCACTGAATCTCTTGTATGTTTCTTTTTTATTTTTTGGCTTTTTTAAAAGGCGTCTACGGCTACGACATTTGCTTCATTGCCAACATGACGTGGCTAAAATATGTATACCAAAAGGGTCCTGTGTTCTCTATGAAATCGGATTGCTTTTTGGAATTTATATACACATATATATCTTTTTATTTAAAAAAAAAATCACACTACTTTATACCGTTCACCTGGATAAAAATCGCAAATCAATTCGAATCAAGTGAACTTTTTCGCACACACAATCCACTTATATATCCACCGTGTAATGAGAACAAAAGACCCGGCGGTAATTTGTCGCTGTCGTTTCACTAATTTAAGAGCCAATAATTTACAATCTCGCTTCTAAATTTCTTTTTCTCTCTTCATTGTTACCACAAACTGTAGAGAAAGGGGGCGCTATTGGCAGCCATTATGAATGCTTAGCTCAAATTAGTGTACACTTCGACAGCGTTCCTTGGTTGTCTGTGAATGTTTGAATTAATGGCCGCCACATTCTCTCCAATTGGAGAATTGGTGTGTGTGTGTTCAAAATGGTGTTGAATGGTTCGATGCTTTTTTTTTCGTTTTTCAAATACTTTTGATAATATTCTCATGATTTCTGTGGTTCTCATCATTTTATTGACAAACATTACCATTTAATGATAATTATTGCAGTATTTTAATTTATTTTTGTCGTTGACACATAGATGTAGTTAGTGACGCTTCACACAAATGAAAACATGCATGATGTTTTGCAATTAAGGGTGCTTTGTTTATAATTTGGTTTTCTCAGAATAATTTAACATTTACTGATTGCCAGTATTTTTAATGGTTTCATTGGAATTACAATTGTCGCATGTCATACTCCATTTTGATTGCAAATCAACTTGAAAAACAAATATAGTCGTACATTCGTTATTATGCATTCATTAAAAGGTCATAGATAATTGATGTCCTTCTTTCGAAAATAAACAAATAATGTTTTATATTTGCTAAAAAGATATTGGAAACAGTTTAAAAACTGTTAAGATCCAAACCGAAAATTAAAATAATTGGTATCATTGGTTGTAGTGGAGAGAACGCAATTGTCAAAGTCAAAAGACAGTTTAGGCACCCAATGCAATCAAAATTTCTGGTAGACATTTGGTGTTTCTCTCTATCTCTCTCGTTCCCTTTCTCTATCGTCTATCAATGTTTCATGACAACACTTCAATACGAGAGTAGATGGCATGATTGTAGTGTTTGCAGACCATTCGTCAGAAATAGAAACAAAGATTCAAAGTGAGTGAGAGAGAGAGTTTTATTTTTATTTCATCTTCGTTTTTCTTAAATTGTTTAATAAGCGAAAACGTGAACACCAAATCTATAATGTAACAATTTCAATTGAATAAATACAGTTTTTTTGGCCACATAAATTAAAAACAATTGTTTGTTTTGAAATTCAATGCTGATTTAATGGTAGCCATCGAGAGAAAAGTGACGAAAAAATCAAGTGCTTCACTATCAATCGCGAACAGTACGAAGGCTGTCAGAGTAAGAATAATAAAAATTACCACACATTTCAAATAGATAAAATTGGCTAAAATATATGGTTCATTGAGAATGTTAAAGCAATTAATTATGTTTGATCATCGATTTATTGTGTATACACACTTTTCACACCAATCATATCAGTTTGGCTGCTGTCAAATGTGCTAACTGTGTACGTGTGTGAGTGAAATCAAAATAAATACGCAAACTTTTAAACTTTTCCATTTCCTTGAATTTGTTTGTGTACTTGTCATTGAAAATGATGTTTGGTTGTTTATGCATACGCGATAAGAATTTCACCACATTGCGTACATTTATGAATGAATTACAAACGACAATGAAAACACAAAATGTGTGTGACACATAAATGATCGATGCAACAGATAGTCAATATAGTATTAACTTTATTATTGTTGATGTGGTTGTTTTTTGCGTTTTCGTTTACTTATGTCTGTTTTTTTTTTTTAATTCTTGTTCATTTCAGTTTTGTGATATCGAACGCACTGCAATATGGATGAGAATGAGTCAACCTTCGGTTTGAGTGAAGAACAACATACCAATGTTATTATTCATATTGATATCGATTGTTTCTATGCTCAAGTCGAGGAAATACGGGATCCAACGTTGCGTGACAAACCCGTGGGCATACAACAAAAGAATATTGTGGTTACATGTAACTACGTGGCTCGTACCTATGGCATCAAAAAATTGATGCTGTTGACAGATGCACTACGTTTGTGTCCTGATCTGGTTTTGATAAAAGGTGAAGATCTGACACCGTATCGTCAAATGTCAAATAAAATCCACAGCGTTCTATTAACATTTACACCGCACGTTGAGAAATTGGGCTTAGATGAAAATTTTCTCGATGTTACGCATTTGGTTAACGCACGAATATCACAAAATAACGGTGACGATCTGAATGGCATCATTGATGAGAATCGGCTGCCCGGTTGTCATTTATTCCCCGAATATGAAACATTATCATCATGTGGCTGTGGTTGTGAAAAACGATTGACGTACGGTGTACGATTGGCTCGTGAAATTCGAAAAAAACTTTTCGATGAATTGGAAATAACATCGTGCGCTGGAATTGCTCACAATAAAATATTGGCAAAAATTGTTGGCGCAAAGAATAAACCAAACAAACAAACAGTATTAATTCCCTCCTGTACAAATGACGTGATGATTGGCCTAGACTCGGTTCGATGTGTTCCCGGCATTGGTCAAAAAGCCGAACAATTATTAAACGAAATTGGTGTACGATCGGTAAAAGAATTACAAGATATGGACTTTTCAGTGGTGCAGAAAATGTTTGGCTATGAAACCGCAATCAAATATAAAAACTGGAGTTTTGGCATTGATAAATCAGCGGTTATTGCATCGGGAAAATCGAAATCCATCAGTATTGAGGATTCGTGTCGATCGATTTCAATTCGCACTGATGTCGAAGATAAATTTCGTTTGCTGCTCATCCGTTTGGTGAATCAGGTAGCCGAGGACGGTCGCATTCCACTTGCTGTTAAGATAACCGTTCGTAAATATGATGTAATGAAAAAAACGTCACATCGTGAAACAAAACAGGCAAACATTTTGCCGTCACTGTTCAAAGAGGCGGGTAACGGTAAAATTACGCTCGTCGATAATGGACAAGAGAAACTATTGAAAATTGTGATGAGACTTTTTGAAAGAGTCGTTAACTTGAAACTACCATTTAATATCACATTGCTTGGATTAGCATTTTCAAAATTCCAAGAAGCTCGTACCCAGGTATCGAGATCGATAGCCAACTTTTTGATACGCACCGCCGATTTGGAGGTACAATCCATTACAAGTTTGAGCAGCGATGGTTTACAATCGATAAAAAATTATCAACTTCGCGGTTCACCCACACAAATGGATTTCGATACAATATCAGAAGCATCGCATGCCTCCTATTCATCGGATATATCCGAATCGGAAATTGAACCATCGCCAAAAAAGAATAAATTCAGCTTTTCGTTGGCAAAACGACGATGTTTGGCAACGAATTCAACGACCGAAACAGCATCACCAAGTAAATTACGTGTTGCTGAATTACGATTGAATTCAAAAGAATCGGATTCTGCAGATGTTCATATGCAATCCATCCATGACATAAAAAGTACAACCACTGTCGATAATGTTGTGCCTTGTGTTGTTGTACCAACAAATCGAAGTAATGCTGCTAGTACTGAAACGTCTGCTGGTGCGGCTGCTATTGTTGCTGACATTGACACTTCAAATGCACAGACGTCTTCAGGTCATGCAGCGACCGCAATGCATGTATCAAATTCGACCACTTTTCCACCAATCGTCGATCCAGAAGTGTTCAAAGAGCTACCTTTTGATGTACAAGAGGAATTGCTCAATCAATGGTCAACATCTCACGAAACCACAACTACAACTGAATCTCATGCCAATGTTTTGACTGTTAAAGCGATACCAGGCACTAAAAAATCCAAAAACAACACATTGCATCGCTATTTCATTACCAACAACTAAAACAACTAACGAAAAAAAAAAAAAACAAATAAGTTGGAGAAAAAACAAAACTTGGTTCATTGCTCAAGCTGTGTTAAATATATGTATAATAATTGAGCTCTTTAGAATAATAACAAGCCTTAATATAAAATATCAAAATTTGTACGAAAAAAAATGTAAACTCATCTTCTTCTTCTTCTGATTTAATGACTTCTGCATTATTCTAAGGAGCTCAATGCCCTTCATTTCAAAGAGAAGAGGTAACCTATAGTGTTAATTAATGTTGGCGGGTGTTTCAATATGTTATAGTTTATTTATGCAACGATAGGTTTATTTCAGTCTATCCCAAACGGTGTCTAAATGGGCTGTTGTACATTGACATAATATTTAATGAAAATGAATCGAAAAAAAAAATTAATCAAAAACACACTTACACACATGAAGAAGAAAAAAAAAACAAATAATTTAATTATTATGATTAAGCAAACTATTTTTGTTTTCTAATTGGGTCATTTGAGCGTAATTGAAATATATCACGAAACGAACGAAAAAAAGTTGTTAAAGATTGGCCACACATATAATATCATACGCTCAAGCGAAACCAGAACAAAAAACACGTATACATGCATTTAGTATTAAGTGGAATCCACTGAAAGAGATTCATGTACAGGAACTAATCACCCATGAAACTGGAGGAAAATTCAATGAAAGAAAAATGAAAAAATAAAACAACTGAATCTATAAATGATTTAATTACTTTCAATGATAAGGATATCACATACATACACACATTTTCTACAAAAAGAAAAGAATATACGTTACACATATACACTATACATCTGTAGACTAAAGGAACACAAAAAAAATCGTCCGCGAAATAAGTTTTTTTTTAAATAGATTTTTTAAGCCAATTATTTAAATCCATATATATATATATAACAAAGATACAACGAAAATAAAACAAAAATGAATTCAAATACATGAAATATATTTTTCTTTTAATTTTACAATTTTTACAATGAAAAATGGAATCATTTTTTTAAGTATTATCAAATAAATATATTTTGTGCCTTACAAAGTACAGAATGAAAAATCAAAGTATTTGTTTTGTGTATCTTTTTCAATTGTTGATTAGCTAATTTCTTATAATCGAAACATACATAGAAGTTATTAGAATGGGGTCGATTGCCGAATTCAACTAATATCAAGTGAAGAATATGGTGAGAGATGAATATTTTATTTTGAATCGGCCAAAGATCAGAAGTGGACGAAATATAGATGAAATAAGTATGTATTCATCATATCGACGAAGGAAACGAAAAAATGACGTTCTTTATGCTAGTGCAATGCTTTCAAAATTCTACTTCTTGACAAATTCTTTACAAACTAGTCTCTTATGCAGAGACTGTTTCTCATAGCAATACAGGTGTATAGGAGTGCTCTGAAGAGCCGAAGGAGCCTACTATTAAGAGTTATAAAAATTGATAATATTATGTTATGATTTTAGAGAAGAATCTCTGCTTCTCAGTACTTCTTCGGCACTTCAGAGCGCTCCTCCTCACATATATTGCTGTGGGAAACAGTCTCAGCTCTTATGTGACATTTCTCATCCCATTCGAAATTAGTTAAATTCCGAAAATCAGTACTCTGCAATTTGAGTTATTTTGAAGCGGAATTTTTTTAGTTTTGAAAATATTTATCGATTATTTTTCTTTGTTTTGTTTTGAAAATTGAGTGGCCCAGACAGAAGCCAATCACTGTTATCGAGTAGCTAGTAATAACATGGATACAAAGGGTCTGCATCGGTCCAACAAACTTTCATTCTGAGCCACTCAAATCCAAGTCAAGTAAAATCATTTGTTTAGCAAATTGCAATATATGTGTCAACATAGCATGTCTAATAGGTTACATCACCATAGTCTCTGGCCCATTTTTCATAAGCGATAATACTTTGTGGTGCAACAGAACGTCGTATTCGTTTCAATGAATTTATAAAATCTTGTTCATTTATCGGCCGAATTTCCTTAAGATTTACATTTCTCACTTGTTCCACATCGATTCCTGTATTGCAAAGAGAATTGAAAATTAAATTAAAATCGTGAATTTAAAATGCTACGATATAATAGATTCGTCACCTCGAATGGGTTCCAAAGCGGCATCTTTGGCTAATGCTGTGAGATCTGATCCAGAATAACCGTCGGTATAGACGGCCAAATTTTGAATAATATCGTCGGACAATTGACAGCCTTGTTTTGCTAACAGACTTCGAATCAAATGTTGTCGGGTGTGTGCATCGGGTAATGTAACATAGACACGTTTTGTGAATCGACGTAGCGCTGCTTCATCCAATTCTTGGGGTCGATTTGTGGCTCCAAGGACCACAATTCGATCATTCTCTTGACTACCCAGTCCATCAAATTCAACAAGAAATTCGGTTTTTAGGCGACGCGACGCTTCATGCTCGCTCGAATTTCGTTCCGATAGCAATGAATCGATTTCATCAATAAATATGATGGATGGCTGCAATTTTCGTGCAACTGAAAATAGTGCACGCACCAATTTTTCAC
This sequence comes from Contarinia nasturtii, assembly GCF_009176525.2. Taxonomy (NCBI): domain Eukaryota; kingdom Metazoa; phylum Arthropoda; class Insecta; order Diptera; family Cecidomyiidae; genus Contarinia; species Contarinia nasturtii. The sequence continues at coordinate 1,943,321 of NW_022197768.1, forward strand.
CATCACCCACATATTTACTTGTTAGCGATGCAGCCGATATATTAAAAAATGTTGCTGAACACTCAGTAGCAATTGCACGTGCCAATAATGTTTTGCCATTACCAGCCGGACCAAACAAAAGCAGGCCTAGAAATATGGAGGTTTTTTTTTTTTAATTTAATCATTAACAACCTATGAAAGCCAAACAAACACACCTTTGGCTGGCGAACGAAGCCCCGTAAATAGTTCTGGACGAACAGCAGGCAGTATAACCATTTCTTGAAGGGCTTGTTTTGCCACCTGAAACGAGAGTTTGAACATTTAAATAATGAGTATCAATTTATAAGAATAAAATGAGAAATAGAAAATATAAACCTCTTGACCAGCAATATCACTCCATCTAACTTTAGCACCACCCTCGACAATTTCGTCCATAATGATTTGAACTAGCTTGTTGTCGACTCCTTTGACCTGTATTATTTGTGGGGCGATTCCAACACCAGCATTATTCGATGTTGGTGTCACTGTTCCAGATCGTGAACGTAACGGTGGTGTACTGCGACCAGTTGTTGGTTTGTGTATTGGTGAACCAGTTATCTGTACAGTATATTGCGCATGTGATTTTCAAATATGAATTAGCTTTTATCATTTTTATGTTTATGGTTTTTGTTTTGGAGATAATTTTGATTAATTTTTACCGAAAATTGTCTGCGAATGACTGGCGGTGTTGTTGCTGGTTTGGTGGGAAGCCGTTGAGGTCGTCCATCGGATAGGGAGGGTACACGTGATCCCATGCTTCTGGGTAGTGTTTGAGATTTATTGGTCAAACCTCCACTACTCTTTTTATTTACTACGATAAGTTTTTGTCCTGAGGCTGTCATTTTATATAGTGTGCACGCACATGTTGAATAGGAGAAAAAAAAAAAAATAAACATGTTGCAACATTAAATAAATATCGAAGTAGTCTTCCATTTACAAATACCATACATAGAATGTAACAAACCTAAAAAGTGTAATCTATCTCTAGCCATCGATAAATTGGTCTGCATTTTATCGTGCAATCGTTGTGCTCTTTCATAAATTTCACCACGTCCACCCCAACAGTCTACAGCGATTCCGAGTTCCAATTCACGAATTCCTTTTCTATACAATTCGATGGCAACTTCTTTTTGTCCTGCAAAATGCCAACAAAATAAAAACATTGATGAAACGAATAAATATCAAAAATCTTTATTAACGAACGACACTCAGGAGAATATTAAGCAAGGAAAAACATACGATACAAAGATCCAAATAAGCACCATCACACAAACCTTCATTTTCTTCGTCAATTTTGAGCGCTTTTGAAATATATTCAAATGCACGTCGATGATGGTGCTTCTGTTTGGCAAGCAACGGATCGCCAGGACCAGGGCCAGAAATTTGATGATGTGATGGACGTGACGATGTCATACCGATGCTGTCATTTACTTGACTGTTCAATTCTTGAACTTTTTCTTCACTATGATTCACACAAACTTGAATATTATTCGGGGTTTGCCGTTTTCGTAGCGGCATATAATGTGAACTAACATTGAAAATATATTTAAAAATGATAAAAATTTGATATAAAATCGAACGTAAAATGTTAAATAAAATTATAATTGGAAATGAAACAATGTATAAATTTTGTTGATGCACTGAGTCACGGCCCGTTTCAGTCGTCGGTGAGTCTGATTCCGATGTGGTCATGTATTCATTTTCACAATCGGATGATTTTGTTGGTTTTTTACCATTATTCGATTGAGATTTTTCTTTCTCCGAACGCACCATACGTACTGATGGCGATTATAAACAAAATGTCACACTTGCTCTTTTATCTCTAGCTGTTGTTATTGTATAACAATTCCGTCGTTTGATTTGTTTAAATAACAAACAACAAAAGATATGTCGTCGTCTCTTGTTATTTCTCACTTTTGATGTCGTTTTTTTCTTCTTCTGTGTATGTTATGTATCCGTGTGTATATATAGATGGGCAAACTGATGCTGCCCTCTGGTACGTATAACAATTACGTAAATCAATATTGGAGAAGACAGTTCTGACGTTTATGTGTTCTATGTGCTCAATACAATCACGGTCATATTCCATTATCAGAATGTGTGTATGGCAATTTAATTTGATAAAATTGTTATGAACCTACGAGTATCCACTTTCGATTTCTGACATTTTTCTCCGTTGTTCTCCTGCTGTACACTTTTTTGTTGTTCTCAAGTTCGAACAAGTGCCATTGAAAACAACTGGAATCGAAGTCTTGGAAAATGAAATAATCATTTAAAAAGAAAAAAAATGTTGAATTTTTTGTTCTGTTAAATTGTGGATAAAACTGGTTCGAGTGCAAAATTAATTATTAAATTTTTGGTTTGAAATTCATTAACTCAAACGTTCTAAGGTCGTATCTTGTGTGCCAACTTCATGCTAAATTCATGGATATACATTTTTATTCTTCATTCTCATTTGCTCCATCTCTCTCGCTCTTTCGTTTTTTTCGCTCGTAATGTGTGAGTGCGCTGTGCGGGGTGTATTTCATAGACGCCATTATCCTTAATTTTTTCTAATATTGCTACAAGATCCCGAAATAGCTCAAGCCAGACAGCAAAACGAATTGTTTTCCATCATACAAACTATTAAGTGTTTTAAGTAAATTCGTTCAATTCTTTTCGTATTGTGATTCTTGTTTTCGTTCTGTTTGGAATTTGTTCCTGTTAAAATGCAAAACTAACTATGTTATTGGATAAATTTGAACAATTATTTTCACATGAATAAAATTTACAAAGCAATAGATAACATAACAGACATAGAAACAAAATAGCAAAAACAAAAACAACAGTCGATGGAAAATACGACGAATTAACACGACGTTTTGTTCAAAAATAAAAAAAAAGTGTGTGTTTTCTTTTTCTCAATTCGCGATCTCCTTTTTATTATTATAATTATTATTGTTGTTATTGTTGTTGTTGCTGCTGTTGTTGTTCTTGTTGTTTTCATTGCGGCTGCTGCTGCTGGCTGAAGTTTAGTAAATAACACACACACATACAGCAATTGCACATATTGCACATTTATCAAGCGAAATTAAATCAAAATATGAATTGTGGAACATCATCGACTAGTAATGCGAGTACAAGCAGCGATATTGCAATGGAAAGACCAAAAAAAGTAACGGTTAATCTACCCGAGTCATCCAGGCCGAAGCATACGACACGGAACAAAAAACCGATTCAGGCCGATTTGGATTTGATTAAAGCATTTACACGATGTCGTGACGAAAACTTTACTGTATTAGATCTCAGCAAATCATCCATTACATCGATACCACCAGCAGTAAAAGATTGCATAAATTTATGTGAACTGTATCTGTATGGAAATAAGCTTGGTTCGTTGCCGCCGGAAATAGGAGGGTTGATGAATTTGAAAGTGTTGGCGCTCAATGAAAACTCTCTTACCTCATTGCCAGACTCGCTGTCAAATTGTAAGCATCTCAAGGTGCTCGATTTGAGACACAACAAACTCACTGAAATACCTGAAGTAATTTACGAACTGACCACACTAACTACACTCTATTTGCGTTTCAATCGCATTAAGGAAGTCGGCTTTGAAATCAGCAAACTCACCAATTTGACCATGCTCAGTTTGCGTGAAAATAAAATTAGTGAACTGTCAATGGGAATCGGATATCTAGTCAATCTCACAACATGTGATGTATCACACAATCATCTAAGACATTTGCCCGAAGAAATCGGTAACTGCATTCAATTGAGTGCATTGGATTTGCAGCACAATGAATTGTACGATATACCAGAATCAATTGGAAATTTAACCAATTTGGTGCGACTTGGATTGCGTTACAATAATTTAACGTCAATTCCCGAATCGTTGCGAAATTGCAAGAAAATGGACGAGTTTAATGTTGAAAACAATTACATTGCATCATTTCCAGACGGATTATTGGCCAGCCTAACATCACTTACGCTAATTACATTGTCGCGCAATAAGTTTACGGTGTATCCAACAGGTGGACCAGCTCAATTTACAAATGTTACAACGATCAATTTCGAGCACAATCACATCGATAAAATACCGTATGGCATTTTTTCACGTGCAAAATTTCTCACCACATTGAATATGAAAGAAAATGATTTGATTGCACTACCGTTGGACATTGGCACCTGGGTACAAATGGTTGAATTAAATTTGGGATCAAATGCATTAACAAAACTACCCGATGACATACATTCCCTGCAAAATTTGGAAATTCTCATTCTATCAAATAATTTATTGAAACGACTTCCACACACAATTGGAAGCTTATGCAAACTGAGAGTGCTAGACTTGGAAGAAAATCGGCTTGAATCACTTCCCAATGAAATAGGCTTACTACATGAATTACAACGATTGGTTTTGCAATCAAATCAACTGACTAGTTTACCGCGAAGCATCGGACATTTGTCAAATCTCACCCATTTACATATTGGCGAAAATAATTTGCACAGTTTACCCGAAGAAATTGGCACCATGGAGAAATTGGAAAATTTATACATAAATGATAATGCAAATTTGTTAAAACTTCCATATGAACTATCGTTGCTTGAAAATCTATCGATAATGAGCATTGAGAATTGTCCATTGAGTGCAATACCACCAGAAGGTAAGTAAACCTATCCAATACTTAATTCTTTTCATTCAATTTCTCTTCATGTAACTATTTTATTCATACAATAGAACTAGATATAAAATGATTTGTATTATTTTTCATTTCAGTTCTTGCAGGTGGTCCATCTCTTGTTATACAGTACCTTAAATTACACTCGCCCTACAGACAAATGTGATTTTTTTCAAATTGAACAAGAGTGAAAAGAAGATTTAATGCAAAATCAAAGATCAATTCGACAGCAAAAAAAATGTTAGAAACATTAATACATACATATAGACTCATAAAAAAAAACTGAGAGAGACACTGAACATACCAACGAATTTAAAATCTTGCTGAGAACCCAAACAAATTTCCGGGATTCGATTTCAGGACGAAAAAAATAAAATCAACAACAACAAAATTTAAAAATGGAAAAAAAAGAAACGGAGATAAATTGCCAAATAATGATTTGGTTAAAATTACATTATTATGGTTCGAATTATTTTTTATAATCAACCAAAAGTATATAAAACAACAAAAAAAATGATAAAATAACGATTATTATACATATTATATATTGTTTGTTCCATCAAATGGAGTGTATTAGTTGAAAGTATTTACATGTGATACAATTGCAACAACAAAAAAACACATACATTTTCAAAAACGAAAAATGAATCGAGAATATATTTGACAGAAAAAAATTTAAAAAAAAAGATCAATCAAATCGGTGATTTTATGTGAGCATACACAACGCAAATTATATAGTTAAAAATTACTGTCAACATAAGTTTGTTTATTTATTGTATGAAGAGCATAGGCAGCTTTATTTAATTAAAAGAAAAACAAAAAAAAAGAAACCATACATTACAATGGGTTAACAGATGTACTCATTGACATTTCCCCATTATAAATTATATAAGTGTTTCGATATCATTACATTTAAATAAAGAGAAAATAATGGAAAATTTTAACAAGAGTTGAATACAAAGAAAAAAAAGAACAAACAATCACGTTAAAAGTAGCAGATATAATCACAAAGTAGAAGCGATTCAAAACAGAACAGATACGAAATCATTTTTCTTTGGAAAGTCTAGCACATTACTGTGAAAATGAATCGTTGCGGCGAAAGAGTAGTTCTTATTTTTCTCCAAATAATACTGCAACATGAAGTTTTTTTCACACGGTTTATTTGTTGTAATACAACAAATAAACTATTCATAAAAAAATGTATGTTGCAGTATTATTTGGAGAAAAATAAGAGCTACTCTTTCGCCGCAACGATTCAAATAACAAACGGGAAAAATGGTGCAATCGACAAAATGTTTGAAAAATTAATTTTTTGTTGAAAATCGAAGATTCGCATCATCAATGAGAATGAATACATCCAGTTTAGTTACGAATAAAAAAAAAAACATAAAAAAAAGTCTTTGACACACACACACACACATTACGCTTGTATGTTTTGTCTTTGTGTTGCTTTCTAGACGTATTCCATTTGAGAATTTCGCTAATCAAGTTAAAATGTGCATTCGACAAAAAGTTCTACACACATTAGTATTTAATAATTTTGATTATTACACAATTATTCAACATTTTTTTATGCAAATAACTTTTTTATGGTGTTGTTTCGTCTAAAGTCTGAGCAGGCTAGAGCTCAATGATTGTTGTCGCACACATATAAAGCTCCTAAGACAGAAAAAAAAACAAACAAAAACACAAGTGAAAACAAAATATATTTTATTATTTTGCATGCATTTAAAACAAAAAATAAGATGCGATAAGAACAAAACACAAATTCTGACATCAGTTAATACATTTATCATGTGCCCATTTATAAATTCTATTTATTTTCGACCTATTAATTTTTTTTCAGCCATTCTACCAAGTGGTTAAACAGATTTAGTTCAACCACATTTAAGGTACTTGGGCAAGACCACAAAATCAGGCCTAGCGATATTATAATTATTAGTATTAAAATCAAAAATCAAAACTAAAACTAAGAAGCTGCTGCATTTGGCTCGGCCTCAACCGCGTATGTATTGAATACGTCGAAGTGTATTTCGATTCCCGCATTCCGTCTGAATATATCTGGAGTGTAACCCATGAATAATTCAAAGCGACCTGAAATCAATATTCTTAATTTGTACATAAATGTATACCAATCAAATATTACCTTTGTATGAAATACATCTAGCAGCCGCTATGTCGCGATGGCAAACGGTTTTCAATACTCTTTCCTCTTGATTTTGTTCTTCTTCGGCAGCATTCGCCATTTCAACATCAATCGCGTTGTCATCGATAATATGCATTTCGGCCAATTGTTCAGCAACATTCAACATTCTCCGCTTCAGCATTTGGTTCAATGATTGGCCAGTTTTTTCGGTATACTTTAACCTTAAACAACAATCTAAATAAAAATGGATTAACAATGAATTTTATATTCGTTTTCACTTTTACCTCAAAAAATATTATAAATACCAACCGATTGAGCATATGATGATTTGGATTTGTTTTCTTAACGGCCTTTCGTTCCACTTTCAGTTGTCGACGGCTCTTTTGTGTCACAATTATTATCGGCAATTCAAAGGCTAGCACGTCTTGAATCGATCACTTCTTGTGTGTTGTGGATATCGATTTCCACATCTTGGGCTCCCACGTATCGAACAACACAATTTGGTTTCTTCTTAACGCTTTTCACAAATTTCCGTGTGCCCAGACAACGAACATGCTTCTTGATTTTAATCGGCGAATTTGGTGAAATCTCAACCGCGCCCATGTAGAATAGGCATGCTTTGTTGTTCGTTAGCCGATTCACAAAATTGTCCATTGTTCGATTCTCCTCAACGTACTTATCAAATCGAAAACGTGCATATTTACGAGACGCGTATGTTTCCATGTCACGTTTCAACATTCGCAGGCGATGACGAATGTATGGTAACCATTGTGAACCTCGTGGAGATGGCATCACTGGATGTGCCTTCAAGTCGTTCTGCTCAAATTCAGTGAACTCCCGCCTGAAAAGTTTCATTTTCTTGTTGCGTTTTGGATATTTGGCTTCCCAATGGTAACGCTGACTACTGACTTTGATGTTTTCCTTATTAGTTGGGATTAAAAGAAAAAAAAATATATTAATTGTTTCATTGTAAAAAAAATTGCCGATTGAACAATATGATATGTAAAATAAACAAAATACAACTCACTTCTTTGCAACGTTGCATGTCTACGTGATTTAATGTGCGTCTTACACTGGCATGCCATGTACGCATACCTGGATCGATGGCAAGAATATCCTCTGATGACATTTCCTCATTTTCTGGTATTGGTTTGTCGAACAATACCGATGCCGACACGCTGTCAGTGAGGACTCTTCGGCGAAATGTAAACTTTCCTTTCACTAATTTGTTGATTTTTTGCATATCGAAATATGTTGCCCAATATTCATCACGATGTTCAAAGAAATAATTTTGTTCGAGTTTCAGTCCTTTTTTGCCAATGAATTCGTTGGATATGAACAGCAATAATTTCCTATCGATTGGGATGTGTTTTAATTTGAAATCATTCAATGGCACAACAGTAAAATTTCTCACTTTATATGAGTTCGGTGGTCGAAGTGCGCTCGGCTGCGGCATCATGCGATTTTTCATGTGTTCTGCCCATTGTATTTTTAAGCCGGCCGTATCGATTAGAAATTGTTCGATTTCACGTAAAATCATAGATAAAAGCATAGTTTAATCTGTTCTATACCAGGGTGAGTAAAAAAACTTGTATGTCTGCCACTGATTACGATGTCTGTGAAATAATTAATGTTGTGTAAAAATAATAATGATGCCAGATTTAAAATTTTTGTAATTTTTTCACTAATGTCGGCGATTGTTTGCAAAAATCGTTCACGCACATATTCATCTAAATTTGTATTCACCAATGAATTTACGGGCTACTATCGTTGTGCCATTCGTTGTGTCTTCGTCTACTTCGACGTATTTTCTTTTCCCACCCATTTTTGAAGTAAAAATACTCAAAACACATTGACTCAAATTTAATTTACATTGACTGTCGTTTGTAATCTTTCGCATTGGTCGCTGGTTAAACGTATTCTGATTCGATTCGGTCTTTGATTTTGTCTTGTTAGCTTATAAAATGTACAGTTGTCGCTTTATACATGTTCTGTCATGCCAAAATTCATTTCCACAAAACACTGCACTGGTCGATGGTTCAACGTATTCTGATATGATTCTCTCTTTGACTTTGATATCAAATGTTCATCATTCGGCGATCGATAAGTCTCTAACAATTTTACAACGTAGGCTACTTTTCGTGTGTGTGTTCACTTGTTGCTTTCTGATTTGAATATGTGGCACAACAATCGATGATACTGTTCAAATTCTCAGACTAAAATATGAGACGATGAACATTCGAAAAAAATACAACGCCGTCAAAAATCCTATATCTATATGTATAAAATGTGAGCAACAAAAAGACTCTTGAATGCTTTTGAATAACCAAATGTATTGATGATGTTGGTTGAAAAATGCATGCGACAATCGAATTTGAAACTGGACATGAAATCATAAACAATAAAAATCATTCAGTGACAAAAATAGAACGAGTGCAAATAAGGACACAAACGACGAATGAGAGAATGAGAGCTCGCATTGAAACATTGTCGCTTCAGAAAAAAAATTGTGTGATTTTCTGTGTGGTGTTTGTCGCATTACTTGCTTTCGTGTGCAGTTTTTTTATTTTAAACAAACAGCGATATTATGTTTATCCAAAACACTCGTCACACTAACAAAACGACAGCGACAAAACACAGCGAACGTCGGAAGCAACAACATCATTATAACGAAAGAAGTTCACTCGAGTTCAGAATATTGTTTATACCGTTGTGAGTTTATGTTGCGTTGACAAACAATCATCGCCAAAAATGGACGATTGATTCAATTCAATAGTGTTTCTTAGGCTTTGTTTTCTTTCTCATTTATTATTAACAGCAACATAACAAAAACAACGGTTACAACGAAATATGACAAGAATATTTGAACACAATGCGTTCATTGTTTATTTAAAGACAATTTCAAATGAACATTGGAAATTGGATTAAATAAAATCTGAATTTGAAAAGGAAAAATAAATAAACTAAATTCTATATTAATTTAAAATTTGTTCCTATAAAATTAAATAATCATATTTTCATGTTCATTAAAACAAGCCGAATGTTTGTATCATTTCTGTGGGAACTAAATTTGCCAAATGTATCATAATCATAAACTATATTGTACAATTGTGAATTATACAAGCAAAAAAAAGCAAAAAAAAGAAAAAACTCGGACTTTTTTTCTCATCATTTTTTATTGATTTTCTCAAATTCGATTCCACAAAATGTTGCTATGATTTATGTATTTGTTATCGTTTGATTTCAGGACATCAAAGGTATTGTATATTTGCTAATAATTGAAATTGCACGGTAAAAAAGCAAATCGACTAAAATGTTAATTTATTAATTGAATATGTATCAGTGAATTATGAAAAAAATAAATAAATATTAGTTTTGAAAAGGTACCACAAAATCAATATATTTTTCTCTTTTGATTGAAATTCGAATTTCTTTGATTGACATTTTGCATGAACTTAATCGGCGAATATTTTGAAACTTCCTAAGCTCTTGTGTTTTTTTTTTTCCTCTGGCCGCACTGCCGCAGTCATCAGGAAATTATGTTTAAGTGATTTTATACAAGGATGTAAAGAGTTGTTACATATCATTGTCAATTGCAATATAACTAAATTGATATATCGATTAAAATATTCCCTAATTTCAAGTAGATGAAGGTAGTTTGCATGGTACCATAAATACGTATTTAACTAAAGAAACCATTGGAACTCTTAAATTTACTTTATTTGCAAAAAAATTTGATTGGGGTGGTGTATACTTTCTAACGTGCATGCAGGTAATATGATTTTGTAAAGTCTATGAAATTCAGTAACTTAAATGGTGTCTCTCTTATTTATTAAAAACGATTGTGTGTTGCGACATATATATATTTAAGATTCAACTATGATTTTCAACTACTTCATTCATATTTCCATTATGTCAATCTGTGCTCAAGAGAGACCAAAATTGTCTAGTATTTTAATTAATTATTTTCTCTCTATTGACGTGTACTAATTGCCTGACCATTGAATCAACATCTATTAAAATCTATATAATTTTTTATTGGGATTTTCCAAACAGACAAAATTTTACTAGATTTATAAATAGTTTTTTTTTTATTACTTGCTTGTTGCTTGAGCAAATTGTGCTTTGGTTATGGTTTTTAAACAGTTTCATTAATTACCTACTCATCGGGTGTGAATTTCAGTTACCAATACTATTGGTTTTTAGCGAACATCAAGTTTCATGCTTATAGGCATAGAAAAATTACTACATTTTTCATCGTTTAACAGTCACTCACATTTTTGTTATTTCACTAGTTTTCTTGTCTGAAGAAATGAAAAGCACCTAATTTCTCTCATAATTTCTGAATCGAAGAAACGAGCATCTTGATTTTATTCTAAATTTTGTAACGGTTTATAAACTTGTGGAACAAAACTAATCATAAAGATTATATAAGTTTTTTTTTTTTAATTTCAAAGCTTTGAAATGATACTGCCACCGTGAGATGGACATCAAGAGGCTTATTACAAAAATAATTCGAAGGAAAAAAAATTAATCGGTATGAAATACAAGCGCTTTGCTGAATTATTGGATGAATTTTTCCTTTGTATATTGTGCGTAAATTGAAATCTTGAGTATAATAGTCGGTTTGATGTATTTCAAATATTTCAATTGAAAAAATCATGGTAAATTAACTGATATCATTCGTGGATTAATAGAAGAAGAAAAAGTTTGGGATAAAAAATATAAATGCTTTGGATTACGAACAACAATCCTTTCTATTTCTTTCATTATCCATTTTGAAGTGCAACGGTTTTGATTTGATTTCACTATAATATTTGAAATATTTTTGGCACTTGACGATCAAACAGAACATGATCTCTGCCCTAAAATTGGCTTTTTTGAACTCTTTCTCTCTCTCTTTCTACCCTTGCTGGCTCGTTACAAAAAAGTATAGCCCAAAAAACGATTTCAAATCATATGACAATTTCCATTCGATCACTTTTTCGGGTGATTTTCACGTGTGGTGATAGAAGTGCCGCATGTGCATCATTCAATCCAGCCGACAATTTGAATGATAGTGTGACACTTTGATTGCTAAACATCACATCAAATCTGAAAAATGAAAATCAATGTTTTAATGGACATTTCATATTCTCTCCAAAAGAGACTTACTCGGAGTCAATACAAATTTCCGGTTGTCGTCCGGTTGCATTTTGAATGACCAAGAAGAGCTTTGTAATCACTTCAATGACGTGGGCTGTTTGAAAGACAAAGTCACCCTTTTTTCGCCCCATTTCCGACTAAAATTAAAAAAAAAAAACAAATATAAAAAAAATAAAAAAAAAAATAAATAAATATAAAATTGGTATTCAAAAAAAAGTGAAATATATTAATATATAATTTATCTGTGTTGAGTTCATCCACACAGCACAAAAATCACTTGGAAATGCTTACGTCTTTAATATGAAACACAGCTATATTATCGTGATATGGGCTCAAAGACAATCGATAGATTTCGGTTGCTGGAATTCGATATTTGATTTGAAGTGTTCTTTGGTCAAGCAACAACATTGCATTTGTTGACAGCGCCATTAAGATTGGAGCTACCTATTTTAGACACAAAATGAATTAATTTCAATATAAATATAATATTATTTTTATTGATTTGAACATACTTTTCCCGTTGAACGTGTAATTTTGCTCACGATATCAGCAAAAACAATATATTGATCATTTAAAGATATACACAATTTTTTCCATTGGACATTTTGACGCAAACGTACATAATCACCAAGGAATGGATGCGGGATACTGCAAAAAAAAATCATTCGAACAAATGTGAAACTAAAATCATCAAATATAAACCAGACAATGTATTGAGCTGACTATTCAATCCGCAAATGTAGAGTTCTATTTTGGTATACTAGATGTCTACATTTGCGATAAAACGTTGGAGTTCCAAATATTTGTTGTCACACAATCGAAATGTTCCAAAATAGCGTGCTATTTCGTCTCATTCCAAATAAATAGTCAGCTCAATTGTCTGAAATAAACTGGTTAAAAAAATTACCTTAAAGGATAGGATGTTTTTCGATTCTTGAAAAGTACTGATGCGGTGAGTTTTTCACGCATTCGATTTCGTGCCACTTGATCGTACATTCGTCGATATTTGTAACACTAATTAAAACGGGTATTTTCATTTCATCAAGCTGATTGTGATTAGCATAAGAAAGCAAAAAACAACTTACACGCCATTTATGAAAAATGCTCCGCAACAGACATGATGTTTCGGCTAAATACGGTGGTGCAGTAATCCATTCATTGCTTATCGGGCTGTAGCTTGTTGACGGTAACCTTAGCATGAGTGTCATTAAAAATTGGCGTTTCTGAAAACCAAAAATATTTTTAGAAACTTGTTCGGTTGTTGACTGAATCGTTGCGATGTTAAAAAAACTACCTCATATTTTGTTTCGAATAATATAACTTCAACATAAAGTTTCATAATGAGAACGATTCAATTTCCGTAACGATTCAATTTCATTATGAACCAAATTTTGATTCGAAATTGTACAAATAACTACTAACCTTTCGTCTAATATAATAGTTTTCAATGATATTCACGGCCCATTTCGACATTTTTCGATATCTTAACATTCGCTGTTTCTCTTTGGCCTAATAAAATTGCACAGAAATAAATTGAGAGTTTGCCTAGTCATTTGAAAAGATCGTTCAATTGAATTTTTGGCAAAAAGATACACATCGAAAATATGGGAGAATGATTGTCGAAAAATAAAAACGAAAAAAAGCTTGCATGATAGAATAACGTGAACGTGAATTTAATAAAGCAAAGAAAACCAACATAGAACTGGAGCTTTTTTTGGTCACTTACAGCTGCAGAAATTTGCCAAACATGTCTTCTACCAGCGTTTAATACATCGATTCGACAATCCTATTGATAGAGGAGAGATAGAAAAAAGAACATGCTCTACTTCGTTACATGCATTTTTTTTGCTTTGTTTGATTGTTTTGTTCGAACATCGCGATTGAAAGTGTAACCGAGAGAAACAATCAATGAGTATCATGGTGGAAAAAACAAAATAAAAAGATTTCAGTGGTAGGTTATTTACAGTTGGATGGGCACAAAAATTAGATAGTAAAGTGCTTATCGCTTACATTGTATCGGGATTATACGTGATTAGATTGATATTGCAGTATAAGGGTGATGTATAATACTTACTCGTTGTGCTCTCCATGTGCGGGCAATAGTAATTTGGCAGTGCTTTAATCGTAAAAATCGTTTTCGTTGAATATATGATCGAAATTTCGTTTGGATTATCACAATCAATTCATTCAATCGATTTCGTCGAAACTCTTCCATTTCGAAAACCTGCAGCAAACCATAAAACCACATTATTATATCATTGGAAAATACATTCAATTTACCGCCCGCATTTTATTATAACAGCATAATCATGTAATATATATTATATATATAATGGAATATAAATACATAACTGTTCGTGGGCTGCGCATAAAAACTTTCGTTGTTCCCAAAATGAATTCGGCCGATGGCAATGGCAATTCTCTTATAATTGTTGCGATGCCCTCAATCACACTACCAATTTGATAAAATGGCCACGTTTCGGGGCTGAGTATCTTATAACGATTTAAAAAGTTTAAATGGCTTAAATTGAAACAGTAACCCATTCTCCAAATGTTAACTAATGGCATAATATTCGTATAGCGTATTTGATGCTGAACCAATGGCAATTCAAATAAGTTTGCTTTTTTTAATTCATTCGGTTTGATACAAAAAATATAATGCGTTTTTCTATCTTTAATCAATGACAACAATGATTGCAATTGCATTTGAATGTTTGACGAAATGCTTGCTGGATGACGATGTGTACGATTCGGATTGCCTGCATGTATTTAAAAATGAAAATTGTACGAATTTCACATTAATTGTTGAATGGCTCACCGAATGTCAATATAAAGTTCAATTTTTCATTTGGTTACCTTCAGGGAATAGGCTTTGCATCAAAGGCAATTTACTGTGAAACAAACCGGTACTTATGTATCGTGGTACTTTATCGGCATTTTTTTCCATGAAGCCAGTTGCGGAATAGCTCACTTGGCCGGCAAAATGTCTTATTCTACAAAATTGTGAAAATTATTCGCTTTCTAATTTTGAACATTTTGTATTGTGACCGGCTTATTTTAGTATTATGAATTTTCTGTTAATTCAAAAGTCACTTACTGAAAACTTTTTCGCAGCATATTATTGTCTTCGGGTAAAAAATTTGGATTACCAGCACAGCATTGTTGTACACGTAGCAAAAATGCTTCATCCGATTTGATATGAGGCTCATCTAATAAATTCAATATTCCGTAGTTTGTTTTGTCAATTAAATCACAAATTGCATAATTGTCGAAAAAATCGATTTTGTTCCAATCAAGACCCTCTTTGAGGTAAATTTCCTGTTGATTTTTAAAAATATTCTGAAGAAAACTCTGTGCTCCACGAAAAAGAGAAGAGAAAAAAGAACTCTGTCTGAAATATATTCATGATTATTGATATGGTGTTGTTATATGACTACACTTACTTGATGCAATCGCTCACTACAGTAATTATTAACTAATTGCTCAAAACGATTTGTTTTATTTATTTCGAAACCGAAAAAGTCCAGTATTCCAAAGTTTTTCCCATGTAGCGATCCATGCTTTATCTATAAATTTAACAAGAAAAAAAAGAAAGAAATTATAAAGAACTTTCATGTAATTTTAATTTGTGTTTCGTTGAGCTTTTGATTGAACCAATTTTACCTTGAGTGATTCATTAATTTTTCCAGCGATCCAAGTAAATAGACGACCATAAATGGTTCTACACATCGCATTTCGAATACGTGACGCACTCAACGCATCGAGATCCGAATCAGAATCATTGTAGCGCCAATTATGATCACCTTTTGTCAAACAATTCATCAAAATATTCGGATTCAATTGAGCAATTTCGGCTATTTCAATGACTTCTATAAAATAAATTACATTCAAATTACACATCGCCATTAAATGTTTTAAGTAATGTTGTGTTGGCCACTAAACTTGCCATAATCATTAGTTATTTCACACCCTCCACTTCCATCAATATTTGTTGTTGGTATAAAAATCAGATTTCCTAAGTGAAACGAGAAATTGCATTGTAACACTTGATTCAAATCAAACCAAACAAATAATTGTTACCTAACTTAAGAATAATTGAGACCATTTTAAATATGCTAAGGATTTCATCCGAAGTGAGACCAATAACGTCAAGCGCTTTTTTCGTATAGGCAAAATCTTCTCGATCGGTATTTGTAGCTGGATCATTTTTCAAAAGTGCATACTTCTCACTATTTCTTTGAAGTTTGATATATTCTATGTGACAAAAAATAAAAGCACCACCATTTGCAATTAGACAAGATTTTGAATCAAAATTGATGATTATTAGTAGAGAATCTTACTTAGAAATGCAATATCTGCACCGCATAGCAGTTGATAAAATATATGGAAGTTTCGTTCACCGTACAAACGATCTGTTACACGCCACTACATGAAATTTAATTTAAAAAAGTGAATAAAACTATTCACGTTCACCATGAATTTATCAGGAAAAAAGCGAGCGATATACCTTTTCAATCATATCTGAAATCAAACGATTGGAAAAATAAGAAAATGAACAATGGATTTTTATAAATTTGCAGAAAAACGACTTACAGCAATTAATGTGAGCTGCAAGTGGATCTCCTTTGAAATCGAGTTCAATGTCGAAAAAATTTCCCTAAAAAATGCACATGACATTGATATCGTTGTTCGTTACATTGTTTTTAATATGAAAATCGATTGACTTACAAATCGGCTTGAATTGCTATTAAGTGGTATTGATGCATTTCCAAATGCTTCCAACAGAACTTGAGCGTAAACAATGCGTCTTCGTATCGTTAAATGAATATCGGATGAATTAATAAATGACGATGATCGACTCAGCGAATACGTTGATCCGGATTTTAGTTTATAGTTTGTACATTTTATTGTGGCATTATCCTTAAAATAATTGGTACTAAAATGTTCATCGCTTAAATGGCACGACGTACCCTTTGAACATCGATTGTTGGTTTTAGTGTTGTTGTTTCCGGTGCTGGTGTTGCTGATGCCACTGCCGCCGGTTATGCCATCATCATTGTTATCATCACAAATTGACTTAATATAACCGCATTTATCGCATTGTAGATCTTTTTTCATGACAACAAAGTTTTTTTTTCTTGTCGGCGTTCTATCACATTGTAAAGCCTTCGATTCAACGGCGCTCCATCGACGTTTTTCATCACAATTGATTTGATCAACGGAACATTTTGCCTTCGGCGTATTAATTGCTGATGACACCGAACGGGAAATTTTCGGATTCCATTTGTTGTCATCACAAATGCTGTTGAGCGAAACATCGTCTAAGCTCTTGTATTGATTTCGAAGATCAAATTCAACAGTTCCCGACGATTTCTGGGCAATTGGTTCGATAAGAGACAGAAAAAAAAAACCCAATCAAATTTAACTATGAACACATTCAATCAGTCTTACTACACTTACATGTGCTTTTCGTGCAAATTTAATTGAGTCGCGCTTTTTAGAGCGACACGAACCGTCCACTAACGATTCGTATTTTGGATATGAAGCCAGACTTTTGCATCGCATCAATCGTGTACTATTTTGATTGTGAAGAATTTTTTTACCGCTCAACGTATGATCGGAATGTACGTTGGAAAGAAAATGTAAAATGATTCGGGCACTTTCAGTTTTGCCACTTCCATTTTCGCCCAAAATGCACATACATTGATTCTCATTTTGATCCTGCAAGCTGCGATAAGAGGCATTTGTGATACCGTAGCTAAAATTTGTTAAATAAACAATAAAAACTCTCGCACAATACAATCACTATATACTCACATATGTGGTGGTAATTTGAAATAGTTTGATTTAGCATAACATTGGATTGTGTCTGTGGAATAGTTTGCAATCGCCTTATATGGATTGATGGCAACGAGAAAGGCACCAATATATGTCTAAAAGAGTTTTTCAAAAGTAAAGTCAATTTATCTATATTTCTTTCTATAATATGTGTGTATTTGTGACGTACATAAATAAGACCCCGTTTGTATCGCTGATAAATGTTGGAAATGAATGTTTCCTCGGTTAAATTTTCAATTAAAACCGAGTCCCAGAATCCAACATTATCATTCAGATTTGTCATTTATAAAGCCGCTGCACGTTCGGTTATCCTTCTCTCTCTACACAAAATACAATCACAACACTAAACGAATCTCATTCAATTCTTCACTTCGTTTTACATATTCTTTTTCGGATAGCATCACCATTCACATCGCATCGATGATGAATGCAATTGCAATTCCTGTAGAAGTCATTTTATCGTTGTGCAAAAGTCCAGCCGATGAAAAATAATGCATGAAATGAATCAATAAAACAGATGAGTTTTTCAAATTTGAAAACCAAAAAAATCGATTTCGAAATACTTATGCCATCAGCCCAAATGAAAATACTGATTAAACATAAAAGAAGCACACACACAAAACGATGAATGTTCGAGACAACGAAAACATAAATTGCGAAAGAATATTGATCAAATTTTATAACTTATTTACACATAAAACAGAATGATAATTTATGTTTGTTTGGTCACTCTTTCGCCAAATCAATGGTAAAAGTAGAAAAAAAATTCCACGAAAAAAGCTCGCCCATAAAACAGTAATTGCCAACAATATCAGCCCACTTTCATTCCGTTTTGCCTACTTCACATTTTGCTTAAAAATCACAGTCATTGAAATTTATTTTTAATTTGCCAAATTACAATTTATTTCATTCTTTTTTTGAAACACTTTATTTTAAACGAAATTTTCACCTTTTTCATACATTCAAATAGATATTACAAATTAAAAGCTTAAATTCATCTAGTTTATATGTTGCGCACACTTGGCAAACTGTAATTCATCTCGCGGTGAATGTGAGAGTGTGGAAAAAAATGAATGTAGAAACATTTCAACAAAACAAACAATTAGAAAACGAAACGGGAATGTGACGTTTTCGGGAACTGCATCGCTTTTTGATTTCTGGCATATACACGGTTCGTAAATTGAAACATTTTTGTTGACATTTTGATGTGTGGCGCATGTAATCATACGTATTCCGATGTATGACTCGCGCATAATCTTATTGAGAGTGTGGTATGTGGCGGGGCCAAGAGAAAATCTGTATCCAGTTGTGGAAAAGAGATGGCACGATAAAAAAATAGTGAGAGGATATGCACGATGCCATCGACGATGATTTTTCGCCATTTCACCGAATTCGGCAAACACAGTCAGACTTCACGTTGAAAACCGCAGATAAGGATAAACATTGTTGATGGAAAATACTTTAATTCTCTCCTTGCTCGATGATTCGTACAATCGCTTGAACATTTTTATTTTTCACCGCTATCTTGAACAACGGCATCATTTTAGCCGCATACTTTCCCACTTGAAGAGAGAAAAAAAGAGGAAAAAGGCACATATTGAACCTGAGTTAATTAAATTTTCACCAATTGAATTTCCATTCATTTTTTTTTTTTCGTTTTAAATCAATTACCACGAAGTCGTATCGATGATTTCAATACCGAATTAACACCATCCAAATTTTTTTGCATTTCAACAAAATTCTGCTGACGAATTTTAAAGGAACTTGCCATATCTTCATTTAGACGATTGAGATTTGTGTAAATTCCAGTCAGATCATTTCTGAAATGTTGTCAACCCAGAAAATATTGAAATATTCTTTTTTTTTTAAATGAAATTTTTCGAAGCCGTACTCATTGTAAAGACGAGCATCCTCTGCTTGAATGAGTAAATTTTTGGCAATGTATTTCTTATGTGCCACATCCAATATCAAATTGGTGTAGGTCGTTTCAAAGCCGCTGATTCGTTCATAGTATTGATTGAGACGACTTGTAATATTGGGAAAACAAGCAGTTGTCTGAAAATAAATGTATGATTTAATTTGAACATATTGCCAATTCTGTTTTCGTTTCACCTTTAAATCTTCAATATTCAAAAATGTGGCCAACGAATGAATTAAATCGCCGGCCAAATCCATGTTTTCGGTTAGAATTTTCGATTCGTTTTTATCTGAAAACCAAATAATCACAGGGCTTTTATCATATACACTAATTAATGACAATCGAATGTCATCCAATCCGGTTATATGTTCTGGCTCAATATCGATTGGTAACAAAAAATTCTGGAATTTAAAGCATAAACACAAATTATTAGTTGAGAAAAAGTTAGAAATTAGTTGATATTTGTTACATTACAGTAAAATAATTACGAAAATTCACCTGATTAATCCATAAGCAGAGTCTCTGATAACGTTCGTTTAATTTAAATGAAACGTAGCTAGTTGTTTCATCAATTTTAATCGGAAAATGTAGATGTACAGATGGATTGAAATCATCAATAACCGCATACATTGAAAACTTTGGCAATTGTCTCGTTAATTCAAACACATGAAATTGTTTGCTGTGCTCAAACCCAACCAAAATCTGTTAAAAAAAGTGGTCCACAATTTAATTGTTGATTTGATAAAAAACGTTCATGTTTAAGATGCAAACAACCTTCAAATGAATATCATAGACAATGTTTTTTGGTGTAATAAACGGGAGAACGATTCTGGATGTTGGTCTAGAATATGAGTAGGCAATCAATGTTTCACCCTCAAAAATTCCCTCCGAAAAGATTATCAATGCTTTGATGATTGTGTCATTGTTGGTGCATACACTCAATTCAATATGCAACTGGAATGGAAAACGTTTAATTGTGGGAATTGTTTTAAATAATCATATCAAAATTACGAATCGAACCCTTTTATCACCGCTTGCTATAGTAGATAATGCAACTTGTAGTCGAGTACTAGCCGGAATAACTCCAAATTCATCGGAGGCCAAAATTCGTAGATCTTCATTTCTGTAACATGGATTATTTTAGTCATGATTTTCACAAAGGTTTTTCGTTTATCTCGAGTAAAATTTGTCCCCTTTTCAAGTGAATGAAGCATTAAGCAACTTACTCCGAGTGCTCTTTGTTGATTTTTGTATTCGATTGATATTGGGACAGTTCAAGCATTAAATTTTTTTTCGTTGTCATCAATGAGTTCAGTTCACTGTGATCCATTTGCTTGATTGATTGTAAATTGATTTTAGATCGTTCGTATCCCTTAACATCACCATTTCTAGTACATATAATTAGATCATTCACGCCTCTTCCACGGTAATCAGCTTGCATAACAGATATTACCATTTGATTTAACGATAGTTTAAATAAACTTTCACCAGTCGCAATGTCTCTTATGTCAACCTGAAAAATGATTAAAAAACCGGATCGCTTTAAATATTCGAAAACTAATTTTCAACACATTACCTTTCCAGATTCCCAGCCAATGATCAATTGAAGAGATCCAGTGCCCAATAGATCGAAACATGACATCGATAAACCCTTTGATTTTGACTATGAACGATTTTTTTTCGTTTTTAAATTTATACTTGATCAATTAAATAAAAATGTAACCTTTATACGCCACAGACGAATTCCTTCGTTATAAACACCAACCGTGCCGTCATTCAATGAATATGCCAACAGACTACTCAAATCTATTGCAGAAATATTTGAAAATAGGTATCAATCGAAACCAAAGAAAAACATGTTAATCACATGAAACGAACCAATTCTTGAGACTTGAATGACACTGGAATTTTCAAAAAATTCGGATAATAGAGAATCGTTCTGGTAAATTTTAATAGTTCCATTATCACAGCCGCAAACAATCTAAAAGTTGAAAAAAAAATCATAGTAAACACAAATTTCAAATGATTTTTATAATTAAAAAAAAATTACTTCATTTTTGCCATCATTATTAAAATCCACCAAAGCCAATGTATTCACATTTCCACTGGTAACAATCCAGAGTTTTTCATTTCCATCCATATCATAGCCGCGAATGTATTCTAAAAAAAAGTCGTAAACTATAAGAAATGTTTTCGATGCAAATTTGAAAAATAACTTACGGTTGCCGCCAACAATGACTAATGGATTTTCAAATGAGCACACTTTTCCAATTAAAATGATAAAAATACCCTCTAAAATCTCCTTATAAAATAAATCTCTGTTGTTATCGACGTGATAGGCTAAACAAAGAAATGAAATGATTAACAATTGCTCAAAAATCGTTCGGCTTCAATTCAAAAACATCGAAGCGCAAAGATTTTACCCAAAAGTTGTGTTGGACTTGCAATGACCAAAATATCCTTTGGATCACTAGATAAACAACCAGTTTCAATGGCACGAATCTCTTGATTAAAATTTAATACAGCTATATCACTGCTCATCTCAGCCCATGATAATCGATTATTCGATTCGCTTAATTTTTTATACGGATTATGTAAAATGACTTTGTCAGTGCTTGTAACGGCAGTAAGGCACACATGAATGCCATCGTATTTACCAAATTTTACGCTACCAACTAAAATCCGATTTAAACTAAACGAAAATGCAGGATTTATCGAAAAGGACATTGTTGCCTTCACTAACAGATTATCGCACAATTTCCGTACCAGAATTTTTTATTCTTCCAATAATCAACTTCTAGTTGGATATGATAAATGATAAGAACGGTATTTGCACTTTGTTGTTGTCAAAGTGTTTTGAAACAAGTGCCATGGTTACGGTATATTTTCATTGATCATTTCCCGCCAATTCAAAATTTATTCAGTTAAATAATGTTGGATATTTGAATGTAGCTCATCTATTCATATTCGAATTGATGTTTTCCATTCCATTTTATTTTCACTGTACACACATCAGTTCAAGAAATCGAAAAATTCAATAATTTTAAGTACATTTGTGTAAGTGTTTTCGATAAATTCGAATTTTACCGATAGGGTTGAAATGGATGTGTTCTCATATCGCGTTGATATATGGTCATTAAACGTATTTTTTTTATATTACCACCACATTGAGACTGTGCTGTCTAGTGTTGAACTACCGACGGTGGACTATATTGAAAGCGACGAAAAGAAAAAAAAATCAAGCGCAAATGCTACAGTAGAAAGTTTAGTATACACACGTTATACAAACACACTTAGTTACACATTTACTCCCATATCAAGCAGATTTATATTATTTTCACATTTCAATTTACGTTCTACAATATAAAAAAAAATCAAACTAAATAACATTTGTATAAATTAGCATATAAAACAATATTCGAATAATAGAAATATAGGATTGATTTTTTTGTTGTTGCTCGCCCATAAGCTGAAGGAAGAACAAAGGACAGTTTAAGCGCAATATTTGCCAATTTGTGTTTTTATGGAGGTAAAAAAAATGTTCATGCATAATCGAAATGTTTTGTGTATTTCTCTCATTCTGAGTGGAATTTATGATTTTCTTCTCTGAAGAAGATGACGATATTTAAAAAAAACAGAGAATTTTGTGCCATTTGCGCTGATGCTCATCTCTCTTTGAATTTTGTTTGTTGCATTTTTGTTGTTTGGCTATTCAGCTCTCGCTCTATCGCTTTCAGTGTGCGCGCTTGTCATGACCAATAAAAAATTATAAAAAATAAAGAAAGATGAGAATGGAGTCGCAATGTTTTTGGATTATTATTTTTTTTTTCTTCTAATTTTGTTATATATATGTTTCGCGCAAAGTGACTATGTACAAAACATTATTTTGTGTAATTTTTTGTCTATGTAATTATTTTATTTTGTATTTTTGTCCATAACAATCTGAATATTGATAAAAGATAACTAAAGAAATGGTCCTAAACAACCTTTGAGATGAAGACATGAAATGCTTTTGCTTAATTAAATATATTGATAGTGTGTTGATCAGTGATTTAAACTGCAACCTTGCGCTAATCCGATTTTTATTTTCTATCTTTTTTTCTCTCCCTTTCTATCTGTATGTATTTTACAAACTAAGATTTAAACATCAACAGTTTGTGTAGCTTTTTGTGCGTTTGCTCGTCTAACTAATCAATTAATTTGAAGTGAATAGCAATTAGAGAGCTCATTGCACCGATGAGCATTCACCAAACAACAATAACACCAGCATTCATCAACATCCACGAATTCCGACGTGAAAACAAATAAACAAACAGCAACAGCGAAAAAGAAACACATTTAATAATCAAATCATAAACCGTTTGAACCAAAATCGAAAAATAGTGTTGTGTTTTGTGTGAGTGTATTTGTATTCCGAAAAAAAAGAAAAAAAGAAGCAAGAACATTGACATCCAAACCTGGATGACTTCTGTGTGTAATGGCAGACAAAAAAATGAAAGGTTATTTTCATTGCATTAATCATAAAGTAGCTTAAGCTCATTAAAATTTTGTGTTTTGTTTTGTTTCCAATAATTTTTTTTGTTCGCTCGAAAATAAAAAACCAAGTTTTGTTTAGCATTTGACCCAAAGTGACAAATATGTTTTAAAAATACCACATAAACATTTCTTCTGTCAATGTTTTCTTTTTTGTTTTGTCGAATTAGATTTTTGAATAAATCAGTTAGAGTTCAAATTTAAATTGAATGTAATTTCCAATAAAGTCATACAAGAATCCATTTAACAGATGTAACCCAATTCATTGAAGAAGAAAAAAATTACATTTCATTCGAATTTATCTTTTAAATGGAATTCACTTTTAAATAATTGAATGTGAATAAAAATGGGAATTGCAAATAGCACTTTTTCGATTTCAAAGCCAATACTTTCCGATAAAATGCCTGATAAAAATTATTTGGTTAAAATTTTAAGACTTTGGCTCAACCCTTTTCCTCTGCTATCTCGCTGTTAGGAACTTGGTAAGGGTATGAAAGCGCGAAATAGTCTCGGCGATTTTCATTTTTATGCATAACCACTAAATAGCACGTTGTCATGAAATCAGATGCGAAACAAAACCGGTGCTTAAAAATTGTTTTGATTTTGATCCAACCACCATTTGATATGTATGATTTGTTTAGTTCGATAAGTTTTTCTGTTTTGTTTTTGAAAATGATTTTCAATTCAATTTCTATACAATTTTATAATAACATCGGCTGACATTTTGTGTGTGTGCAACATGCTGTTTTTTCTCTCTCTTCATTTCATAATTATAGGAAATATCTATAAGATGTCTCGTAATAAAGACAGATATGAAAGTAGTAACAATCGGAGGCAACAAATCTTTATGTCACAAGAGGATGTGGCTGCAGGACGAAAGTCCAACTGGACTGGTGTTGAAATAACTGGTAAAAAAAACTGAATTTTTCTTTTTATTAATACACTTGTCAACGCAATAATTGCATGCACATGTGTTTGCTTTGTGTGCTGTCTGCCAATATATCTTATCTGGTTTACATTTGTTCGTCATTTCTTTTTCTTCTTCAAAAACAACGAAAAAAATTATGTAGGCAATGTACGCAATGTCAGTCCCACTCTATGGCAATTCGAACATTTGACAGCGTTATATCTTAACGATAACAATTTACTACGACTTCCTAGCGACATTGGTCAATTAATCAATTTACGTACATTGGATCTATCCAGTAATAAATTGAGAAGTTTACCGGCAGAACTAGGCGAGTTAATCCACCTGAGGTACGTATACGCAGACATATTGACTTCTTTCAATATTCACTTCGTATTTGTATTGTTGTTGTTTTATTTTCTTTCTTTTTGTCTTGTGTCAATAGAGAATTGCTGCTTAATAACAATTTACTGCGGGTTTTACCGAATGAAATCGGTAAATTGTTTCACATTCACATTTTGGGACTACATGGAAATCCATTAAACAAAGAACTTATATCAATCTACAATGAGCCGAATGGAACGCAAAAATTGTTAACGTTCTTACTCGATCATCTACCGTGTAAGTTTTCAAATAGACTTACAGGGAAATCCCTGTATTTTTAATTTAAAATGGAATGTTTTACGTGTCTAATCGTTCGAATCATGAATCTTTCAGCGACGATGAATGTTCCACCACCTCAACGGCCTTGGATTCCACTTGCCAGACCAAATCGAACTAGACCGGCATGTAAGCGCTGTTTTACTTGTTTGTCATTTTATAACAAATTTTATCTGAACATTTTATTATCTACTTATAGTCATATTTACGGTGATGTGTTATAACGTCTTGTGTGATAAATATGCCACCCGACAAATGTATGGATATTGTCCGAGTTGGGCGTTAAGTTGGGAGTACCGGAAAAAAGTAAGCTAATTTTATTGAAATCGATTGAAAACATGTTAATTGTTCTCTCCTTTGTTCAGGCGATTTTGGATGAGATCCGTCATTATTCAGCCGACATAATTAGTTTGCAGGAGATTGAAACGGATCAATTCTATAATTTCTTTAAAATTGAGTTGAAAAATGATGGATACGATGGCATTTTTTCACCGAAATCACGAGCAAAAACGATGGGTGAAAATGAGCGCAAATATGTTGATGGTTGTGCAATTTTTTTCCGTGCAGCAAAGTAAGTCAATAAACCGACCGAATATTTTTGAACTCTTTGTGAACAAACTGTAACCGTTTCTCTTGTATCGTAAACTATTTTTTTCAGGTTTACCCTGATCAAAGATCATTTAATCGAGTTCAATCAACTTGCTATGGCAAATGCTGAAGGATCTGATAATATGTTGAATCGCGTGATGCCAAAAGATAACATCGGTTTGGCCGCTTTGCTCAAAATCAAAGAATCCGCATGGGATGGTCTAAAACCAGAGGAAGCACATATCACGCAACCGATACTTGTTTGTACCGCTCACATTCATTGGGATCCAGAATTTTGTGATGTCAAACTTATTCAAACGATGATGTTGAGCAACGAACTAAAAACGATATTGGATGATTTAAATCATAGCCTTCGTTCACCGCATAAATATGACGCGAACAATGTTCAATTATTGTTGTGTGGTGATTTTAATTCATTGCCGGATTCGGGTGTTATTGAATTTTTGAGTTCGGGCCGTGTATCAATGGATCATCAAGATTTTAAAGAGCTCGGCTACAAATCCTGTTTGCAACGATTACTCGGTGCCGATTCATTAAACGAATTTACGCATCCATTTAAATTGGCATCCGCATACAGTGAAGACATCATGCCGTACACCAATTATACATTCGACTTTAAAGGTATCATTGACTATATTTTCTATTCAAAGAACGGAATGGTGCCACTTGGTTTGCTTGGTCCATTGTCCAATGAATGGTTGCGTGAGAGTAAAGTTGTCGGCTGTCCACATCCACACATACCATCCGATCATTTTCCGTTGCTCGTTGAGCTCGAATTAATGCATTCAACCAATTTACAACCACCGAATGGTCTTCGAAGATAGCGATAGAAAAACAACAACAGCAACAACAACAGCAACAGCAACATCAGAACATAAATCATACACACAACTCATACGCACCAATTGAACGACCATTGGATTGATATAAATTATATTGATGATACATTTTGTACCAGTTGCATCAACAACAACAGACAAAACCAATTAAAATTTTCGTTTGAAAACAAACAATGATTTAAATCAAATTTTATGTGAAACATAGTGTTTCTTTTGTGTCGAATATTGGTATTATGGAATGAAATATATGACTAAGAACAAATTCTAGATGGAAAAAGAGAGAAAAAAAAGAGAAAAACCAAACTGAAATTGTACAACAAGTGAAACAAAAACTAAAAAAAAAAACTTAAACAACAACAAATTGTAAGAAAACCATCGGATCATATAGACAAAGCACATTCACAATTGTTTTGCATAAGTCAAAAAAGTAATGCCAACACAAAAAATACACATAAAAAAACAACATCAACAGGCTGAAACGCTAATTTAGAATGTCTTAATTGTTTAAAAAATGCACATAGATCATTGCTTTAGCATGTAATATTGTAAACATCATTGAATTTTAAACTGTTGTGTCCCTGCCCAAAAAACTGTCTATTTGGATTCGAACTGTTTTTTTTTTAAGATAAAATTTGCGCAAATAATATTTGACGCTAAATAATCACAGACGATGTTCTTTATTGAGATTTTGTAGTAAATGATTTTTTGCAAATTTTCTTCGCCCCATCTATCTTGACCATAAAAGTCAATAATCTTTTTTCTTGCACATGAAATTACACACAAACAAACATTAGAAGACAACAGCAGTTATAAAACACAAACAAGATTTATAGCATTGCTTTCATTATTCTTTTTAAATTAACATGGTGGAACAACAAAAGCTCATTCTCTGTTCTTCATTACAAAGGTTTTGTTTTTTTTAAAAAAAGGTGTATAAATTTGACATAAAATCAAACAATTTCATTTCATTATTTAAATACATGAAATAAGACAAAAAGAAAGGAAAAGAAAATCAATTAAAAAAAATATATAATAATATAAATGTGTATTGTTTTCATTCATTTGTGCATTTAATTAGTTCGTATTTAGTAAGTCATTTCAGTCATCAATTGAAAAATTAAAATGGATGTGAGAATTCGCTGTGTGATATACAGCACAACAACAATTGAAGCAAACCATAACCTCACTCAACGGTAGTACATAAATTTCATTGATTGTTGCTGTCAATACACTGCTGTCAAGCGACAGGCACATAACCTTAGTTTGTAATTTGGAAAAAACAACTGCACTATTCTAAAATATTACCAAATACAACGTTGACTTTTCTTTTATTCTTTCATTAAAAGAAACGAAAATGTATCGATCAATTCTCGGACACGCACAAAAGGTAACATATTTTTTCTCTTTCATTGTTAATGTTAAATGGACCAAACCATTGTTGATTGGTTTTCGTTTACAGTTGATGGCATTCGCAACATCACAAAATCAATTATTGCCGAAACGGATGATCCATGTATCGGCTGTATGTAATAAAACTCAATCGGGAAAATATAAAAAAACACCAAAATCTGATCGACCATTGACATATGAAATGGCGAATCCACCTTGGTTCATTGCCACTCGAAAATCTTGGAATTCGTGGAATTGTTGTAAGTATTTGGATGGAATGAAATAATTCGAAACTTGTCATCCGATGTGTGACATATTCTTTTCTTTAACAATTTCAAGCGAATCTGGAGGACGGATTACGGCCAAAACAAACAGCAGTCGAAGATATGTTTATTCGAAAGTTTATCGTCGGAACATTTCCGACATTGGTTTGCAGTGAAGTTATCATAAAGCGACAATTCAATCATATTCGTATTTCATTTCTTTTCCGTCGTGCTATTACACCATCTAAATACTACTTTTTGATCGGCTTTAGCGAAGAACTTTTATCATATTGGTTGCAATGTCCAGTCACACTCGAAATTCAATCAGTTGAACGGCATCAAGATATTATTTTCAAATATGTTTAAATTTACACCATGTTATGTAGACATACAATAAAAAGTAGCATTTTTTTCTAAATATCGAAACGATTGTTGGTGTTCATGTTTGTGTAACTCTTGGTTTGTTTATTTGAAAATGATTCGCAAGGATGTACTCGTGCCTCATAATCTGTGCAGTAGATTTTTTTAGCCGACGTAATGGTGATATTCACTTGTGGCGTAGATGGATTTCACTGAACAGTCACTTCCAAAAAGTTATGCTGTCTAGTATGAATTTCTTCTTCATGTGAGATACTTCGGATTTTGAATCATTATCTTACAGTTTTGAAATTAACACAATTATTGAAAATGAAAAATGTGTTAAATTCAATTCTTAAGCGATTATTTATTAAAAATCAACGTAATAAATCGTTTAGAACGATTGGTAAAAAAAATGAATAATTTCATAATATGAAATGATAGCTTAATCCGAATCATCTACGTCATAGACAACACTTCGAGCAGTTGATCGAGCTGTTCTGCGACCTAGTGACTGCTGAATTGTTGGTTGTTGGCTTCGTGTTGTCTGGAAAATAAATGGAGAAAATATTAGATAATAATTGTACGAACTGTCATCAAATAAGTGTGTTTCTCTCACCGAAACATTCAGTTCATTTCTTGTGGATGGCGCAGCTGCGGCACGACCACGACCTTTTCCTCTGCCAGATGCCGTAGTTTTACTTGCTGCGGATTTGCTTGCAGCTGCTTTGCTAGCGGTAGTTTTCGTTGCTCTCCCACCACGACCAGTTGTACCTGCTTGATTTTCTTTTTCGTTCATATCATCATTGTTATCATCATTTGATAACGGAGCAAGACCGGCTGTTCGACGATTAGTTAGTTCGGTTTGAATGTTTTTGAATACTTCATCTTTTGTCAAATGGAATTCCATCAGTGCATCATCGATTTCAGCATCTTCCGGCATTTTGTTGTTCAAAAAATCACAAGCCTTACTGATTGAGATGCTACCAAAAATGACATTTGAACAGAACAGTTAGAGAGAGATAACATTTGAAATGAAATTAAAAAAAAAAAACTATCTAAACCTACTTAATAGCTCTGTTGGCAGCATCGTCATCATTATATATAGCCAATCGTCGGCATACCTCCGATAAGCAATTGGGAAATAGTACATTCAATTTTTCTGCATTATTTGGATCTTTAAAGTAACGATCCACATAATCTTCTAAACGAACGTCCTCCTCCTCTTCTTCCTAAAAACTCAGTTTTATCAATTTTCAAATGAAATTAAAGAACAGCAATTAAAATCATTTACCTTTTCGAATGCTTTGTTCATGGCTTCTTCATTGATTGGTCGGCGTTCGGCTTTAACACGTTTGATGTTACGCTGCATTTTAACCAATTCCGATGGATTTGCCACTTGGTGATTGAATTGTTGACCAAAACGAATTTCGTTGATTGCATGCTCTTCATCGTGATAAAGAACGCGTAATCGAATCAACGGTAGCTTTGGTTGGCTACTGGATTCTGTTTCTTTTCCTTTCGCTTCATCAATCATTCCATTGATGATTCCGGTCAACAATGTCTTCACCTATGAAAAAAAAAACAGTTATTCATCCCAATAAGGTACAGTGTTTGCAGTTGAAAATACTCCCGAAAAAAAATGAATAAACAAACCTTTGGTTTGACATCACCCTCATCCAACTCCAGTTCGTCATCGTATTCTTGTAAATTAATCGATTTGAAAATGAACGGCCGTACCGTTTGCAATTTGATCTTTTCACATTTGAATTGATTTTGACAAACATGCAATATTGCAATATGTTTCTCAAAAGATTCACCTTCTGACAATGATGTGGCTACCGACGAGCCTGGCTGCGACACGAAAAACGATTTACCTGGGTTTGACAATCACATTCCGATCCCATTAAATAAAATCGATTTATATAGACTAAAGAAAAATGTTATTTATGTATTTATGCGCTCTCACCAGGCGGTTGTTCTGGCTCAACACGACAATCATGTTCATGACCCCAAAGAACAAAATCAAGCATATCTGGTAGCACCTCTTCTGGTACATAATTTTTTGGTCCACGATCAACACGATTTTGATGTAACACCATAACATTGAACCAATCTCCAGATCGTTCATCTGGTTGATCCATTGTGACTTTTGTATCGCGAAACAAACGTGCCAGCCTATTGTCATGAATGTGGCTCAAGCCATACAATGCCAACTGTGTTATACCTTTTTTCATAAGAATCGGCTTTATATTCACTTCCTCCAAACTATTACATTTGCCAAAATAGTTCAGTAATCCGGATGTTTCAAGCAAATCCATTGAACTCAGTCCACCAAAACCTTTCGAACGGAGCAGACAAAAACTGTTAGGCCATATCAATGGCTGTGTATTAAAAATGTATATGAATATAGTTTTTACCGCTTGGGTCATCATGATTTCCATGAATCGAAAAAACTGGAATGGCAACATTTAAATTGGCATCATGATAATTGACTTCATGATCGCTTAAAATTTCGAAATTGATCGGTGCATCTCCCAAAGTGTATGTGCGCAATAGTTCCATACATCTAAACACGAAAAAAAAATGATTCAAACTAACTGAGCAGAAAAAGGTCTACGTACCATATATACATACCGTTGCAATGCCTCTTTCGATGGATTTGTATCATGGAACAAATCACCACCCAGCAAGATAAAATCAACTTCGTTGTTTTTTGCATGCTCCAAAATTTCCGAAAATGTAACAAAACTGTCTTTGCCTATAAAACGTATCGGAAATGTAATTTAAAAAAATAGCCATTTACTTCGCGGTACACAGATTATAACAATGAACTTCATTGTCCTTTGAATATATATTTTCTTCTGCGCATTTTGCACAGCAAATAAATAAAAAAATACGATCCATACCAATAATTTCATCCTTTTCCTTATATCCAAGATGGATATCAGTTGCCAGAAGAATTTTAAAACAATTCTCTGGGTCGGGATCACCGCTTGCTTCTTGTATAGACGACATTATTTTTTTTTCTCGTTCAAATGAATTTCACAACAACGTTTCACCGAAATCGTTTAGTAAACAAAATCGAATGCGATCATTTTAGCGCTGATTTTGACAAGTATAAATTATGTCAAATAATTGTGGTTCGTAAGTCTTGAGCAGCAAAGTATTCTAAAGTATCAAAGTATTGTTAAGTATTGAAGAAAACAAATAAGCTTAGCGGAAAAAAACATGCAGAAAATGTTGCATCTAATTAACCGAAATGAAGACGATTTTTTTTTTCGATAATCTAACAATGTTATCAGTCCAAACACAAAACTTAAAACAAGTTTTTAGATTTATTTACTTTTTTTTACATATTTTCAAAGCAACAGTTTTGCAAATTCTCAATCAATGTTCAACAAAGAACCACGACATGTATATGAAGGTGAACTGGAAACCACAACTTATAAAGGATGTACAGTGTGGTAAATAATATCTAAAAAGGAAACTATCGAAAATCGTGTGAAAATTTGAATTAAAAAAAACCACAAAGTTCATTAAACATTTCCATTTGTCTATGTATATTAAATCGTTCCATTGTTGATAACAATTTTATAATAACTGAGTACATATATTATTTATATGATACGAAGCAATCATCGATAATTCAAATTTATGTTTTATCTTTAGAAAAAGAATGTTCTTTTATCGATTAGTTCAATTGGATAAAAAAAAATGAATGGAATTGGTTTGCATTTCGAAATTTACATACGCATTCATCTGTGTAAACTTTCCATACACACAATATTGGTTTTATTTTATTTTTTGTTGGTTCTCTTTTCAATTCAAGTATTGTATCGAATGTGATAGAATTTGGAGTTTTGAAACGAAATATGTAGAATAAATCATAATAAATTGACGTGGAAAATATTTAGTTTTCTTATTTCAAGTATAATTTGTTGTATGTTGATAGTTGTAGTCCGAATTTATGCAACGGTGACTTCTTCAGTTTGTTTTGTTATGTTTTCGATATCTTTGTTTGCGGCATCTTCGAAGTTTTCAACTAGATCAGGAACATCATCATCAGCAGCAGCTCCAGCTGACAATTTATTAGCGACAACATCACTGGCTAAACGCTTAAGATGCTTCAAACCGTCTGGTCCCAATTGTGTTAAAATGCTTGGCAACATTTCAGCGATCTAAATTTATTCACAAACAAAACAACATACACACATAATTAATAAATTATATCATATTTATATGCATCGTTGTCATTGACATTACGTTTTTACATGATAACCATTCTCACTGGGCTTGATTTTTATTATGATTTATCAATGTAATCGCAATTTGTAGATAATCGAAAGTGAAATTATTGAAGGTGAAAAAAAAACATGGAAACTAACCTCTTTTTGTTCGCTATGTCCTGTGATGGCGAATGTGTTTGCAGCAAGTGATGCTTGAGCTTTTGGATTATTGAAATGGATTACAGTTCCATCATTTTTGATCATATTTACTTCTTCGATGCCCGGAATTTGATTCACAGCCAATTTTTTTAAAACTGATTGCAATTTTTTGTCATCAGTTCCTGGTGTTTGATGGATAACCTTCTTCTTTCGGCGAGGTGTACCTTTACCCCCGATACGCACTTGTGCTTGTAATTTTTTTAATTTTTCTTGATTCATTTTCGATTGATTTTTCACAAATAGAAATCGATTACTTAAATTTTAAACAATTTTATTGCGAAAATTCGTGTTTTTTGGACAGTGCTTACACACGTGCTTCTGATACGATTGAATGCGGTAACTAAAAAGAATAGCGAAATTATTTATGGGAACTGTCAAAATCAAACGAACATCATGGTGTGCGTTTTTAACGTAACACAAAACGCAATTGAACGCACTCAATTTGGAACTTTAACCAGCCCAATTTTATTTTTGCTTCAAATTAATGCCAATTTGCTTGAAACCAATCATTTTCATATAAATAACATTTGGTAAAAATATAACAATGTCGGAAAAAGAAATGTTTCTTCCAAATATCCTATGATTTTGGTTGTATTTTTGTATGGGTGTATGTGTGTCATATCGATTGTATGAAACTGGTTCTGTAAACATAGTAAATTCAAAAAATCGTATACACCAAAATGAATGTGACAAATGAAATAGTATGCAGCCATAATTTTGTCTAAGTGTGAATGTCAAGTTTGAAGAGGTACGTGAGAAATTGAGCGTACAGATATCAAAACAAAGATCATTTGTAAAAAAAAAAATTGATAATTTTCACCACATTTCGATAAAGCACTGTTTGTTGTGTAAGTAAAAAAAAAAATAATAAGAAGAAGTTCATGTTGAAATTAGTATTTATCGGTATTTATACATTGAACAAAACAAATTTGTCTAACTCTGAACTCTACGTATCTTTTCTTCTCTTTTAATCTATCGTTGCTGAATAGTTACGACGTTCAATTCGGATCAAGAAATTTCTCAGAATTACGATATCACCTAACAAATTACAATTTATTTGTATTGTTCAACGAAAAAACAAAAAAGAAAAATTCGGTCAAATAAAATGTCGGCATTATTTGCTCGTGTTGTAAAACAAGCACTCATTACATTTGAACGTGAAAATTATGCAGCGTTTAAGTCAAATTTTAATACGCTAAAGCAATTGGTTGATCAATTAACATCAAACGATTTGAACATCTCATCGGAACTATTGGGTTCCAACAGTTTTCAACAATCATCGTCCCGTGCACCAGTCAAATACATTGAAATATGTGAGCACAAATCGTTCACAATGAGCGTATTTATTGTGGTAAACAAGTACACAATGCCATTACACGATCATCCTGGTCATGGTTTGTTACGAGTTATAAGTGGCACGGCACGTATTCAAAGCTATTCTTTGGAGCATCCATTACAAAATACACCACATATATTGTCGGTCATTGAAGAGGACCCAATTGAATTTTCAGCGAAAAATGGTTGCTCCGTACTCACACCAACAACCCGCAACATTCACGAAATTACCGCCACCGGCAGCTGTCCAGCCGCATTTTTTGACATCCTTAGCCCACCATACGAATCGGATATTTCATTATATGGACCAAAGAAGTGCTTATTTTATCGGAAAATTCCGTTCAAACCAGTAATCGATTCACCGAATCGCACATGCAGCCGCAGTAACAGCGACGATGACGACGAACAAGATCACAATACCAACGATGAGGCTTCAGATAAATCAAAACAAATCGCATATTTACAACAAGTTCGGGCGCCCAATCATTATTACTGTGATAACGTATATTATAATCCGCCTGAATTCATAGCTAATCTTAATCTATTGAATGGCGAAGAGGCAGCGTAAAATAAGATAAAACAAAACCGAAAAACACCAGACACAAATAATGTATAATTGTATATTCATCCAACGTAGTTTAGAAGTAAAAAAAGGAAGATTATGGAGCAAAATAAGGAAAAAGCGTAAACACAAGTGTTCTAAGTACCTTAATAACAATGCATTTTATTTTCTCTTTTCAATTGTAGATCAATAAAACAAATGTAAAATTTAAAACGAAAAAAAAAACATCACATTTTCAATTCAGATTTAGTAGTATTATAGTAAAAAAGAACCTTTGACACCGATCGTAAAAAATAAACTGTACCCACAAATGGGTTTTCAGGAGAAATTCATGAGATAGACGACATTTGATTTTGTTGTTGGCTCTCGACAGACGGGGCACTCTTCCCTTTGATCCAGCCAATCCATTATGCATGACCAACAGAATAGATGGCCACAAAGTGTGGTGCACGTGTCGCGGCGCTCCTCAAAACATAAAACGCATTTTG
Organism: Contarinia nasturtii; assembly: GCF_009176525.2. Classification (NCBI taxonomy): domain Eukaryota; kingdom Metazoa; phylum Arthropoda; class Insecta; order Diptera; family Cecidomyiidae; genus Contarinia; species Contarinia nasturtii. Next base: position 1,979,434 of record NW_022197768.1, read on the forward strand.
GCTTCAATTCGTTTTTTGATTGGTTTTGTTGTGACGTTGATTCAAAGCGATCCCTAAGGTGATTCACTTTTTCGATTGTATCTTTTGTCACTTGTTTCGTTCGAATGACTTCCTTTACAAAGGCTGCGAATACCAACATCAATTGTAACAAACTGATCGCTCCCAACACCTTATAACCATAAACTGAATGCTTGACATTCAACCAATGCCGTATTAAAACATAATTTATTCCGGTAAATCGTCTTGATATTTGATATTTTCCACCATAAAAATAGAACCATGTTCGATGCATTGCCTGTATGTATGGAATGGCATGTAATAAAAATGAACAGCAACGTACTAATTGAATTTTTGCTTCTGGTCGAATTTCGGCATTTCGTTCAATTTCATGTTCGACATTTCGAATCAATTTCACAAGCATCTGTTCCCCAGCATATTCCATTATAATTGATAACATTTGCAATAATTTACTTGGCAATGCAATATATTTACTATCAATTTGTATTATACCAGTATATTCTTCGCCAAGTGTTTGTAAATTATTATAACTGGCAAATCCATGATACGCCAATTCCATTAATAATGTACACAAACTATTGTATTTGATCCATAGATGTTTATTTGTAAATCGTAAAATATCCGATAAATCGTGACCCAATTGATTTGTAAATGTAGCATCTTTCTGTAAAGTCCGAAGGATTTCCGGTTGACGAGCGTTTGCGTAATAAAAACTCATATCTTTTATTTTGTAATACCAATGCGCCTAAAAATTTTTTCGTAAAACCGAAGAAACGAAAACCCAATGGAGAATAGAAATGTATCCCGTCTATTTACTACCGACCAACAAAAAAAGATGTGTAAATTTTAACATGTCAAATACTCAATTGACTTTGGACTGTTCTATTTGTGATTTCATCTACAGCATTTAGTCGGCTGCATACTATTCCACACATTCATCGAAACATCATTGTATGTGTGTAGTACGTTTCATTCGCTTGAATATTTTATGAATTCAAAACAATCGGTTTAATGCTTTCATCACAAATTTTATGATAAGAAATTTCAACTGAAAATTATTATATATTCGATATATTCGCTTCTATTATTTCATGCATGCGATTAGATGTGACCAAATGCAATTTTCATAAAAATACAATTTGTATGAAAGCAAAATTTCATTTTTAATCTTCTTATGTGTGTTTTTGAGAATAGAGACAGATTAGAACGATTATTTCTAACGATAATTTGTTGATTAATTTTCGAGTGTGTCATTTGGTATGGGAGTCGGAATATTGGTATGTCGTTTAAGTGGTCATTAGTGTTGACACAAAAAAATTAACTGTTTAACGAAATTTTCAAAAAAAGAAAAGAAGAAGAATTGGTTCGAATGTCAAATACACAAATCAATTGACCAAATGAGAGGGAGAACGGTGATGACACAAAGACACATGAATACACAAGACAAGCCATAACACATAGACCAAAAATCAAATGTGCATGGATTTATGTGTACGTGCATGACACAAACCAGAGAAACCAATAGAAACCGATAAATCGACGGCTCCAAGATGGATGGAAGAAATCAGTGTTGTGTGTGACGATCGAGCATGTCGTTGTGTGTATACATACACATTTAAAACCGAATTAAAGGCGAATACATGCACACATACAAAGCGTACATACATCGACCAGCCGAGAAACGAATAGATTTTGCATCGGCAAATGCGCATACGAGCATAAAGAGCGCGCGTTCATTGAACGAAATGTGTATACTGTGTTGTGTGTATGTTGTTCATTCAACGAAATCGCAAACTATTTAATACCAATGTTGGACGATAGGGTGCGCATCGTGTCAACACCGTGTACATCGACACACATATAATTTTTGGTGTTGTCAGTCCGGGTTTTTTTTTTGTGTATTGTGTGTATTCTCTCCATACCATTTATTATTTTAATTTCATTTGTTCATCGATTCAAACACAAATTTCAAACAGTAAAAATGTGATTAAATTACAATAAAAACACAACGGGATTCGAATGAATTTAAAAAAAAGACAAGACACACACAAAACAACCGAGCAAGTTTTTAAGTTATTTGTCTCGACCATCGCAAATCAAGTAACTTAAAACAAATTATATATATAGTATATAAAATTGAGAATCGAATTGAAGTGAAAATAGTTTTTACTAAGTGCTGAGTGTATGTGAGAAGAGAGTGAAGTGCAAACGAAACGAAAAAAAAAAAACACACAAACATTGTCTCGCTTTTTTTGGTGTGCTTAAATCTCTTTTTTCAATTTTGATAAATATTTTAATTTTTTTTTATTCTTTATTTTGTTGCCGTTCAATATACATTGTTCTGCGCTTGTCATCATCGTCATAGTGTTTAAATGAAAATTTAAAAAAAAGGAAAATTCTAAGCAAAGTGTTTTCGACGTGTGATTGTGCATTTCGGTGTGATTTTTTTTGTAATCATCTTTGTTAGTCTATATAGATATAGATACATCTAGATATATATATACACTGTATACCGTAATACGTCAAAATGGCGCATCAACTGGCCCCTTCTGTGAACTGTTCGCTCGATGAAATTGACTTAAATGCATTGAAGGTACACAGACAATTGATACGAATAAAAAGTTGTTCTTTCTTGTTGTTTTTTTTTCTTCTCTTCTCTCTTTTAGTTTTGTTTCTTATTTTAATTATTCCTGTAGCAATTTATTTAATTTCATAATATATTGGACATCGCCTTAATTTGCACGAATTGTTTGCCGTTAGTTTTGAGATTGTCTTTGTTACTTCTTGTTCGGTTTATTGTTTATGCGATGACAAATCGGAAAATTGGCATTATGCATTGGGTGGGGCAACAGATTTCCTATGTGTGTATTTACAAAAAAAACACACACAAACCGATATGAATGCATGACATATTCAGACGGAACCGAATTTATTATAAATTCATTGACTGAATAAGTAAAAAAAAATAAAACGATGCATTCATTCATTCGATCAATCCAATCACATTTTATGCTTATCCATTTCGGTTGAAATTAAATGAGCTAACATGACAAACGAGATTCTTGGCTTTACCGTATGATTCATACGAGTTGTGTTTAACTTGATAAAAAGCAACAACAACATCATTTAATGATGATGTCGGCAATTACAGCAACTATAATACATATTCGGATTGCGTTATCAGTGATAGGATCAAATTTGCCGAAAAAAAAACAGCAAATCAAAGCCAAAAATGATGAACATACATACACAGCGATTTTTGTGCATATGCAAATAATTCCCTTTCGCTTACGATATTCACCTTTATCATCATAACATGATGATGTTTTTTTTTTAAAAAAAAGGTATATTTCTTCATTTGAGACGAGGGAAAAAACGTGAGAAGCTACTTTGCATAAAAGTTATTTAAATAAGTTGACTATGTTGGTCGTCTGCTCATTGGAAACCAACGAAAAAAAAACATCAACTTTAAAACACAAACATCAACAATAATACACATATCGTCGAATTGTTGTGTGATGATAAATAAAAGAATGAAAAAGAAAGGAAACGAAAAATGAAGCAATCACAATGCAAATGTAGAAGAAAAGGAGGAAAGAGATAGGGAGATATCAATTACTCAAAAAAAGAAACAACAAAACGCAGAAAGTTGATAGGATTAATCATCTTTCGGGCGAATATATGCGAGCTACATATTAATTCATTCCAGTATTTGGCATTTGATAGTTTTATATGCGTGTATGTTTCATTCGTTTCGCCCTCGATAAGGTACCAAGAAGTGTGTGTTTACATATAGTAATATGCAGTGTGACTTTAACTTTAAGTCTCATTTGTGTTTTTTCTACTACTTCTTCTTCTTTTTGTTCTTGGTTGGTTTGCCGTTGTTTCATTCGTACCAATAACTACTACTATTGCTGTCGTGTCGGTTTTTTTTTCTTTTTCTTCTTCTTCTTCTTCTCTCGTTTACTTCGTATGTGATTTGCTGAGACAGTGATGTTGATGTTTATATACAACGCATAATGTTTGTGTCGCCCGTACGGAATTACTTCATATATATCATAATTTTATAAACATATTGCCGACGTTGCGTCTTATTAAAAAAGATAGAGAAAGAGGACAGAATACAAAAAGATACGCTACATATGAATATTATGTGCACTTTTTAACATTGCACATTGCAAACAAAATCGCTTGGTTTTGTGTGTTGGTTGGTTCACAATATTCTACATACAGTTTTTTTTTTTCTTCTTCTTCATCGTTTTCTTCATTTTGCCTCTTTTTGTTCCTGCTATTTGTTATATTTGCCGTGGCCAAGACCTACGCGACTGATTTGTATTTGCTCCCTTGTAATATGCACATGAAGATCAGCGCGCAACACACAAATATGTTAAAATAGAAACGAGATGCAGAAAACAAAAGCAGAAACCAAGAGAGCAAGAGAGAATGAAAGAGATGTAAAAGAGGAGAGCAGAGGCAACGTGAACAATTGCAACGAGTCAAAACTGAATCTTTGAGTGCGATAAAAAAAGATGGAGACAAAACGGAGACAAACATCAAAAAATCAACCAGCTACACAGATGACTGTGACTGATGTTGTCGCTCGCGCTCGCGCGCTCACACACGTACACACAGATTACAAACTATAAAATTCAAAAATAGCCACAAAATAGATATAAATATAAGTAAATTGAATGCAAGAAACAGGAATATTCCACATGCACACGCGCACACCCAATAATTTATGTTAAAATGTCAATTTTATAGATAAGATATGAGTAGTTGGCACGAGTACCGATCATTCTTGATATTTTCCGAAATGACAATGACAGTTATGCTATTAAAATATGATACGGATTGAGGGCATTCCCAATATATTTCATCAAGATTTTGAATTCATTATCGCCCAGTCTTTTATGTTTCTTTCTTGCAACTGATGAGTTGCTTTCATAAGTAATTCATCCAATGATCAAATTTCAATCCATGAGAGCATGTGCATACAAGAGCACTCAATCAACATTTCTTTTTATTATGTTTAAAGTAAATTTATTTATAACTTTCAAATGTGCAAGAGATAAGAGAGAGAGAGTGACTGTAGTAACGGATGACGACAACATTTATTGCATATAATATGTATGTGAGTGTGTACAAGCGACTGCTCATAAACATGGGAATGGGTGTACAATGATGAATGGATAATATACTATTTCTTGTCGATTATAGATCATTGAACTGTTATTAATCACTGCTTGAGTGGCAATCGCGCGTGGACACATCACGGTCGCGCATTCGTGCTCTCTCACTCTCTTGCTTTCCAATAAAACCGGCAAAGAAATGTGAATGTATGTGACGATTGAAAAAAAAAATATATAAAGGATAACAGTTTCATTGAATTTACGGTTTTCTTTTGATTGCACGATGATGTGGCTATTGCAATAGAACATAAAACTCGTCTAATTCTCGTTATCATTATACATCTGGTCACTGGAATGACTAATCGTATTTCAAATTCCATCGGAAGAGTTTTCAATTCATATTTAAATGACTGTAGTCGAACTCTAACCGCAAATACATATTCGACGCGATTCAAATTCATGTCAAATGGTGAGCTCGTGCACATACATGCATGCACACAAACACATAGGCCAATGTTGAATTCTTTCAACAAAGATTTAACAACAATAGGCATCGCAATTTGGCTCTTTCATTCTTCTTTTTTTATATATATATATACGAAATTGAAGAATAGGCAATTGCTACAAGCGACCAAAAAGCACACACAAAGGCATTCACTCACAGTATTATAAATTTGCGTTTTAGTGGTATATTACGGGTTGCGCCAGAGTAAAAAAAAGAGAGAGAAATAAACACATAGCATTTAAACGAAACAATAACAGCTGGAATGAAAACGTGAAATTATAGTCACATATTTTCACACAATTTTTGCATATGAACCGTCAAATGAACCTGAATACCTGAACCACATTGCAACTGTTGTCGATACCACAACCACGAAAAAATGAAATGCCGATTTTTTTTTTGCTTGAAAATTATCTCAACTAACGAAAACAATAAATGTAACAATAGACATAAAAATCATTCAAGCCACTGAGATAGAAGATTGAGAGAGCGGGAGATTGAGTGAGAGAGATATTGAATTGTGTGAACTGATCGCATATAGAGAGTGAAACTTAGTAAATGGATTTTGTTGTTATTTTCAGCGCAGTTAAACATACTTTTTCGACATGCACAATTCTCATGTAATTGTTAATGCGAATCTTATCTACGAATGTGAAAATTGACATTCAACTTCACATCGGCATACCGAATAAACATTTTCATCTGTGCCAATCGATGTGCTTTGCATTCGCATAATAATCGAAATTTTTGTGTTTCATTACAATCGCCTCGACAGATGTTAATGCATTTTACGTCAAATTAATGGTGAAACTGTTTCGAATTCAAATCGTTCGAAAATTTGGATCTGTACGATTGATGTTGAGCCTATATACATACATACTTCATGATTAAGGTGCATTGCACATGTCGCGCGCACATTTCAACGTTTTTTTTTTTGGGTGCTTTGCTGCTGAGAAATAGTCACACATATGTTGTGAAATGCTACTACAATCGACATTGCATTCATTTTGAACTGTTTGAAAGAATGGAAAATATTTTCGATTTTTCTTACAATAAGTGCTTGCGTATTGTGTGTTTGTTCATTATGCCATATGATATGCCACCAATTTCCATTCATTCATTGAATATATGTACTTCGGTCGACAAAAAAAAATATGCATTTCAATCTCGACACTAATTGGATTCCTCTTTTTATCTGGATCTGTGTCTCATTGTCAGTCTCTCATCACAATGTGACCGATTCCTTTAAAGTTTCAACTAAACGTTGGATATGAACACGCATGTATTCACGAGCAAACGTGTGCGTTTTTTGTTTGAATTTTTAAAACGCTCACTTTCAGTCCTTGTGAGCAATTAAAATTTAATTAGTTAACTAAGAAATGATTCATACACGCACGTGTTAAGTGCATCTGTGGCTTAATCGATGCGTTTGACTCTGTAGTTTCTCTTTTTTCTGAAATGTCACAACCATTTTTTCTCTATTCGTTGCAAATAAGGCGTTGCCGGTACAGTTTTTTTTTTCATTTTCTTAATTATTTTTCCTGTTGCAAATACATTCCGCTTTGTGTTTGCACTCTTGTATTATTTACGATGATGTCCATAAATTTTGTGACAAATGATTCAAATGTATAATGAAATTGTTGTTTTCATATATTATTTACATGTTTTTTTGTCTGCTTTTTACATTTTAGGATCCAGCGGGTATTTTTGAACTTATTGAAGTTGTTGGCAATGGAACGTACGGACAAGTATATAAGGTAAACATAAATCATTTAAAATGAAAACGAAATAATTTATTTACGTCGTTCAATATATAATATTGTCACAAATAAATGTCTGAATGAATGAAAACTGGATGCTTATGGTTTGTTTTTTTTTTATTCATATTAGGGGCGACACACAAAAACCGGCCAATTGGCTGCCATTAAAGTGATGGACGTAACGGAAGATGAAGAGGAAGAAATCAAATTAGAAATAAATGTTTTGAAAAAATATTCAAATCATCGAAATATTGCTACATATTATGGTGCATTCATAAAAAAATCACCGGCCGGCAAAGATGATCAATTGTGGCTGGTGATGGAATATTGTGGTGCTGGTTCAGTAACCGATCTAGTTAAATCGACTAAGGGACAAAGTCTGAAAGAAGAATGGATAGCATATATATGCCGTGAAATTTTACGCGGTTTAAGCTATTTGCACACCAACAAAGTCATTCATCGAGATATCAAAGGTCAAAATGTTCTGCTAACTGATAATGCCGAAGTGAAACTCGTTGATTTTGGTGTATCGGCTCAATTAGATAGAACAATTGGACGGCGTAACACATTTATCGGTGAGGAAAAATTGCAATCCATACACACGTGTGTTTAATATTATCATCGACAACTGTCATCTAAATGAAATTCAATTTATCATATAGGTACACCGTATTGGATGGCACCCGAAGTGATTGCTTGTGATGAAAATCCGGATGCAACATATGATAATCGATCGGATCTATGGTCGTTGGGTATCACTGCCTTGGAAATGGCTGAGTCTCAACCTCCATTGTGTGATCTACATCCGATGCGTGCTCTCTTCTTAATTCCTCGAAATCCACCGCCAAGACTCAAATCCAAGAAATGGTCAAAGAAATTCCATGGTTTTATCGAAACTGTGCTCGGTAAGTTGTTACTCTCCCAAAAAAGTATTTAAAAAAAAAAACATTATTATTATTATTGATGATGTAAATTCATTTGTATAGTGAAAGACTATCATCAAAGACCGTACACAGAGCAATTACTTAAACATCAGTTTATCAAAGAGCAACCGACTGAACGTCAAGTTAGGATTCAATTAAAGGATCATATCGACCGTTGTAAGAAACGAAAACAAGAGAAAGAACGTGAAGATTATCGGTACTCTGGCTCCGATAATGATGATGATGAACCACAAGTAGCTGGTGAACCTTCATCAATAATTCAAGCACCCGGCGGCGATACGCTCAGACGAAATTTCCAACAAATTCAAGAGGGACACTATCACAACAAGGCCAATAAAAAATCACCGGAACGATCGCCTGATGCAGCGCAAATTGCACAAAATCGAATTTCACAACCAGTAAGACAATCAATCACAACATACATATTGAATTAATTAAATAAAAACAAAAACACTTGTTTACCGTGTAGGTACAACCACGTGAAAAACCAGATGAATCGGGACAACCATCACGGCCAGCATTGCCTCATCGTCTTATCGTTGTACCCGATCCACCAAATGCAAATCGACCATTGCCACCAACACCACGAAGCAATAATTCATCATCGTCTCAGTCACAAAATTCACAGCAACCTCAACGGAATGCTCCAATGGTAAGCACAAATTGATTGAAACATTTTGCAAGAAAACAAGCAATACACAAATACAAGCAAATGAAAAAATTGGATTTGTTTTTGTTGTTGTTTTGCTTTGATTTTTGTCACTTTATTTATTGAAATCGTTTGTTTGTTTGTTTTTCCTTTTTTTTCCATCACATACACAACTTATGCGTTTTCTATTTATTTCAATTTGGTTCAATTTTCATTTGATTCAATTGAACAATGAACTCTCCTTCATACACACAAACACACACTAAACACGACTCCCGTTGGATTTATTTTACTTTATCGTGTGATTGTGGAATTTAAAGCTTCCACCACGTCGACCTGAGGTATGTTTATTATTATTTTTCTCGATGATAAAAAAAAAGCCATTTTAAGTTTGAATTTGTTTATGTCGAACTTTGAATATATCTAAGGATCTTATCTTTGAAGAACCATGATATTGCATGATTTCACCGTTTCTGTTCAATTTTTTTGAAAATCGAAAATGAATTGCATTTCAACTTAGAACTGACGACAAATAAAAACATGCGATCAATGAAATTCGTATGAATAATATAAAAATTATTTTACAATTGTGATTAATTTAGCCACAAGCTCAACCGGATGCACCTCCACGAAACAGTCGTCAACAAGCGCCAGCATCAAGTAAATCAAATTCACAGCAACCATCGAGCGCAAATCATCATCAACAACAGCAAATCGTTAATCCATTGGACCCAATCGAAAGTTCGGATACGGACAGTGAAGTCGAAGAGTCAAACGATCGGGGTCGAAATGATGGTACTCTATTGGCAAGCGATCCACCAAAACCACTGTAAGCACATTTGTCTGTGAAGCATCATTCCAACTAACATTCCATCATAATACTAATCATGTTCATTCTCTCTCACATTATCATTTTTTCATCTCCTCCTTATCTTCATTTTCTTCCTATTTTCCTAACATCAAATTATTCATTTTATCCAAAATATCAAAATTTTCATCCGTCATCTTCCTGTTCGGTTCGCATTTCGTTGTATTTTTTCTTTGTTTTCGGTTTGTTTGGTTTGTTTTCACTTTATTAGTCCTGAATTTTCATATAGGCCCGGCTTGAGCGTTTTAACAGAAGATTCGATCAATGTAGTACCTTCGCATGGAGCTGGTGGTCCACCAAATCGGCCATTGCCACCAACGCCAGATGACGATGATCAACAAGCTGGCGATCGTACATTGATTATGAAGAGGGTAAGTGTTAAAACATAAATTCGTTTGTTTCAATGCACTAGATGTATATGTTTACACAGGAAAATGTGTTTTTTTTAAATCATTTTTGTCAATGTGTTATGCGAAGGGATCCAATTCGAATTTTTGGTATTTTTTGAAAAAAAAAAAAAAAAATCTTGCTTGACACTCAATACGAAATTTTGTGTCAATTGTCTATGTAGAAAAGCAGCAAATTGTGTATATTAAATAATTCATGTATTTGTTAGTTTTGTCGTTATTTCATGTAAATGTAAACAACAATAGGAAAACTAAAAAAAACACAAATTGAATAAACATCATTGGGGGATGTGTATTGCACCCAGTTGGTAAAAAGAAACACACTCATGATGCAATGTTAAAACTAACAAACACAAGTTCAAAACATCAAATAAATGAAAACATAAAACCAGATAAAAAAAATGAAACGAATTAGACTAAACACATACAAAAAGCAAACACTTTACAAATGGTTGTGGTTCTTAATTTGTTTTTAATTTTATTTTTTTTTAATTTTGTTTCTTTCTTTTTTTTACGTTCATACACAAAATCCGAATTTTGTTTAATCCATATTTGTGTCCAATCCTAATAATACAAAAAAAAACAATTCCCATCCAAAATAACATCAAACAAACTTTCTCCCGATATAAACTTGTTCTGTCGAAATGAAAAAAAAAAAAAAACAAAACAAAAATCAAATTGATAACAATTGAATATGAAACAAATGATATGCACACGCGGACACATCGTGAATGCGCTGAAAACGAACCGAAAAAAAAATCGTCGTAATGACATCTTTTTAGAATTCGGAAAAACCATCTAATTTGGATAATAAGGCTGCAGCCAATGCCGACGAAGCGGTTTTGCTTCGTGATTGGGACATTGAACGGTTTTTTTCAAGCGATCGTGCCAAAAAAAATTCACCCATTTCACAAAGACCAAATGTGATTACACCGCAATCAAACAAAGATGCATCAAAGCCTAAATTCAGTGCTGATTTATTAGCTGATCGAATTAAACCAGAAACATCTGGTCAAATGAGCAAACAAATTCAAACATCGGTCAATACCAATAATACCAATAACAATGCAAGTGCTAAGCCGAAAAACAATTTTCTATCCAATCTACTGGACAATGCCAAGAATCACAAACGCCAAGAGAGCGATTCAAAATTATCCTCGAATTTTATACGTGGATTTCGACGTGAACATTCAGACTTTTTCCCATCAACAAAACGACATTCGGTTGTATTGGGCGAACGACAGAGTGCTATTGCACACTTTGCTCCGCATCGATCAAGTGCCATTTACACCAAACACAATAAAAATAATAATGGTGAACCAATCTTAACTGATTTCGTAAGCCGAACATATTTAGATGGTTCACCAGCTTGCAGTTTATCAACAAAAAAACCAACCACAACAACAACAACCACAACCAATACGAAAACATCAACACCCATAACGACATCAGCATCGTCGAACGCAATCGCCAATAACAAATGTAACAGTAACGATAACAATGTAAATAATAATCGAAATTTATTTTTTATGGGTCCAAGACGAGAAAAAACCGAATCAGTCATTTCACTGAGAAATTCAGCGAATCGACATCTTCTGTTCGATCAGCTTCAGGTAAAAGAAAAACCATTTAGCCAAAAAAAAAAAACCAACCAAAAACAAAAAAAACCTGCTAACCAAACAACACCAAAAAATCAGTGCTCAGAACTTAGAGCCAACTTTTTGTTTTTAAATAACCGCAAATTCATATTTTCATCTTTTTTGTTTTGTTTTATGTGCTACATTTTACATTTTAAAAAAAAAATCCAATGAAATGAGAGAAAATCATTTCAACAAACCTACTCACATTTAAAAGACCAAAAAAACCAACATCACATTTTTCTTTTATTTGTTTCGAAACAAAAATATCCCACATCAACAACTATTCCAGTTACTTAATTTTCTTTGTTTATATTTTTGTTTTGTATTTGAGTGTTTTTTTTTTCTTGTGCATTTCCGCTTTTTGTTAGCTCTTAATTTGATTCGTCGCCATTTAACCAGTCAATGTCAAGCATGTGCTTTCATTTGTTTTGATCTCTGTTTTCTTTTCGCCAGTGTGTTTTTAACTAGAACGCTTTGCAATATCAATAATGAGTCATCTTTTGATAACACTATTGTTGTGCTTCATTTGCTTCTTAAATTTATCGTTTGTTTTTTATTTTCTTGTTGTGAATACACTTATTTCGCAGAAGAATTGAAATTAGTGTATGTATTAGTCATCGTTTTGATGAATATGTTTCAAATATTAACATTTTAAGCCATACAATATGTACATATCCTAACCAAAATCCTCCAATCCTTTGAACTATATATCATTTGTCATTTAACTCGTTTCATTTTGATAATCCATATACCATTTGTGTTATGTTGTGTTATGCTAATTTTGAAGGAAGTTCACGATGTTTTCAGAGTATCTTCATGCTAATGGCAATAATGTTTATTTTTAATAAGGAGAAAACGAAAAAAGCTCCGAATACGAAAAAAAGTCCATTTAATGTCCGAACACGCTGTCGATAGTTAACCCAAAATATTGAGCTACAAATACGTGTATCAATGAGTAAATGATTTTTTAAATCGATGAGCTTTGCTTCAGAAACTCTGATCGTTTATCAACTGATCAAAAATAGCATAATATATGTTTTTAGGATAAAATTCAATTTGGTCTGTCCAATATTAGGTGCTGGTATTCGCTATGTTTGTTATATGTATTCGTCTTAAACTAATATAAAGTTCAATTACTTGAATTAAGGTGGTCTTGATGATCTTTATTTGGAGCTAACGGTATTGATCATTTGGTGTCTAATTTTATAGCTAATACTTTATTCGATGTTAATAGCATGATTCAACTGATCTACTAGAAATTTATACACTCTAATAATGTGCACAGGATATGAACAGAGCTGTTATTGGCGCCGCAAAAGTGGCCGGGCACTAGGGAATGTTCGCACTAAATCCATAAAAGTTTTCAAGTGCCGCACCTGAATTATGAATGAATACAAGAAATGTGCCCGCATCTGCGCGATTCCTATAATAACAGCTCTGAATATGAACGGGAATTATAATAATTTTCTTACACTTTTAATTTCTCTATTTTTTTTTTGTTGTCAAATAAAACTAAATCAATTATAACTTTAAACAGATACATTGGTTAATAAGAACCATTTGCCATTTGTATAGACGATTATTTTCGATTTTGGCCAAAATGGAAATCAAAATAGCTGTTTTTTTTTTATTCCAAATATTCTAGACGTTGTACGCGTTGTTAAATATAATTTCGATCGCAAAATTTAATTTGAACGAGTCTTTGAATTGAGTTTAATCATGTTAATTTAGAGTAATTTGAATGATTTGCCTCAATAAACGAAAATCATAAAGTAAAGTGTTGATTGTAGTTCCCGTTCTGCATGTTAGATCCATTCCGTGTTGTTTCTAGTGGTTTCGTACTTACAATTTCGACACAAATCCAAGATTGTCAATAATTATCTCTACACAATTGAAATTTCATTTTTATTTTTGTTCCAATTTCAGAATCGTGGTGAAAATAGCGGTGCACCAAATACTCGTACGAGCAACGTCTTACCGGATCTGTTAAGTCAAGCGTCACCGTCACCGGCAACACCTCCGCGTCATGATAAATCGTCCAGCGAAGAAGTATGTTTTTTGTTTTTGCCATCATCATATATATCATATGCGTTTATATCGTATTCCATCGCCTTTTCCATTTATATATGCTGATTAAAGCGAATTATACCTGTCCAATGTGAATTAACCATTGTGCAATAGAAACCAAATGCCAAAAAAATCAAAGAAAAACAAGATAGAATCATGCCTTACAATTGTTCATACCACATTGACACCCATTGCTTTCTATTTTGATCTTTTTTTAATTTTTGTGTTTTGTGTGCATTTGTAACTAATTGTCTTCGTGTTACCATTATCTCTCTTGCTGTTCGGCTTCACTTTTTTTTATCCACCACACAGGCAAACTGCTTCATTCTGTGTAAATAACTAAAAAAAAAGTCAATTCCAAATTCTTCTGAAGTTGTGAAGAAATCTTTTTTTATACTATTCTCCGTTTTCATACACGTCAAAATTGTGCTCCCCACGCCACATACACATACAAATTAAATCTCGTATTTTTTTTTTCGAACAAAATGGGCATCTACGATTTATGAAAAACAAAATTTACAGAAAAAAGAACGACATTTTATTACGAAAATCAATCACAATATAAACAAAAAATAATGTTTCATAAATGTATTGTAATAATTTGTGTTTTATCTTTCCTGCGACGAGCGCTGATGACTGCTGGATATCAGATCCAAAATTAAACCTTATTAATATCTATTTTGTGGCTCATAATTAGTAAGTATTATTTGTCTAATACAACAACAAAAATCGATCAACAAAAAAAAACAAAAGATTAATCAATTATGTATAAAACAAAAACAAATTAACATTCCACACATTGAACGTTTTCCTTTGGTTTTAACTATCTTTTGTTATTCGGCCCCCGGCTTAAAAATTTCCTTTGGTTTTGTTTTTGCAAGACTTTTTTTTAATTTCAAGTCCATATAATTCTCCATGCCTTTTTCTCTTCCTCTCTCTCTCTCTCACACACACAATCACTCTCTTTCTCAAAAAGGTTCATTTCAATTTTGTAATTATTTTATTTTTACTCATCTAACCAAGCACATTTTCTTTTGTTTTTTCATTTGATAAATTCGTTTGTTTTGCAAACGTTTTTTTTTTTTTGGATTTTGTTTTTTAATTGTTGAAATACCAAATTACGAAATCAGTTCGACTATTATTTTGGTATGCAACGTGCATGATTTCTTTATTTTTTTGATTTCTATTTCGATTTTATCGTGGAGTTTATCTCCTTTTTTTCATTCGTTAAGTTGTAGTTATTGGCGTCTGGGAAAGATTAACCACGTTTTATTTGACACCTTTTTACTCCATTTTTTTCCTACTTCACTATCATTTTTTATTTTTTATTTCATTGAGAATAAAATTCTCCGGGTGTAGGCCTGCAAATATAAAATATGTAATAATAAGCTTTATTTTATAAAATAATTTAATGATTTTTATGTTTTCTTTTTGTTTTTCTCTGTCTTCTCTTTTCATTACAGTATCGTGCGGCCATTAGTTCGGTGCATTCAACACCATCGAAATCATTTATCCTTAATAATACAGCATCACCAAATTCAACACTTTTATCCAATCAATCAATGTCCCCGAAGCATACCAATTCCTCCTTCATAAATTCACACAATAATTCCCCAAATAATTCCCATAACAATTCCACACACAATTTCCAAGCAAATTTTTCACCACAATCCAATCAACATTCATCCTCGTCTCCCGTTCATACCCAAACCAATAAATCAAATAACAATAATAATGTATCCACATCTCAACAACAAATTTTACCACCGCATGCATATGCATTGCAACAGAAACAACGCAGTTTTCTTACGTTTGGATTCAGTGCGGGTGGATCAGGTCCGTCGCGTCGTGAAAGCCATGTTAATGTAAATGTAACGCCAACATCTCATGATATTACTAGTGATACGCCAGAGATACGTAAATATAAGAAACGATTCAATTCGGAAATTTTATGCGCTGCATTGTGGGGTGTTAATTTACTTATCGGCACCGAAAACGGTCTCATGCTTTTGGATCGATCTGGCCAAGGAAAGGTAAATAAAAACGATGAACTGATTTTCTAATCACTCTGCACAAAATTCGGTACGTGGTTGACAAGTGAACTTTTATATTTTCAGGTGTATCAATTGATATCGAGACGTCGTTTCCAACAAATGGAAGTTTTAGAAGGTCAAAATATCCTAGTTACAATATCTGGCAAGAAGAACCGAGTACGTGTATACTATTTGTCTTGGCTGAAATCAAAAATTCTCCGAACCGACGGTTTATCTGATGTATGTTAATATTTTATATATAATTTATTGAAAACTTTAAATTTCATTCATAAAAATCGTTTTGATCAATTTGCAGCAAGTTGAACGACGAAATGGTTGGATAAATGTAGGCGATCTTCAGGGTGCCGTACATTTTAAAATTGTAAAATATGAACGCATCAAGTTCTTAGTGATTGCATTAAAAGATTCAATTGAAATCTACGCATGGGCTCCAAAGCCATATCATAAATTCATGGCATTCAAGGTAAATTATTTGTTTGTCAATTTTGCATCAATGATGTGGAAAATAAAATAAAAAACATCAAAAATCATTTCGTTTCTTACCATAGAGTTTTGGTGAACTGGTGCATAGACCACTGCTGGTGGATTTGACAATAGAAGATCAATCACGTTTAAAAGTCATCTATGGATCAGCTGAAGGTTTCCATGCAGTCGATTTAGATTCAGCTACCGTTTATGACATTTATCTTCCGAAACATGTGAGTATTTCGACAATTGTCTAAAAAAGTGTGTTTGAATTTGAAATTTTATTGGTTTTTGTTTTTGTGAATGATTTTAGACTCAGGGTCCAATAATACCACATTGTATTGTGGCACTGCCAAATTCAAATGGTATGCAATTGCTTCTGTGTTATGATAATGAAGGCGTTTATGTTAACACTGTTGGCAGAGTATCGAAAAATATCGTGTTACAGGTATAGTCAATAACAAAATTTTTGACCATACTTCTGAACAGATCATACTAAAACGGTGTTCATGTTTTTTTTTTTAAATTTATAGTGGGGAGAAATGCCAACATCGGTCGCATACATTGGTACTGGTCAAATAATGGGTTCGTATCAAATTTATATTATTATATGGTAATTTCCATCATAACTCATTTCTAAATTTTCTTTTGCGTGTCATTCTCCCATAGGTTGGGGCAATAAAGCAATAGAGGTAAATACAAAGAGACAACATCTTGAAAACTCAAAATCGTTTATGGTTTATCAGAGCTGTTATTGGCACCTGAGAAGTGAAGGTACTAGGATAATTTTTCAAGTATCCGCACCTGAATACAAGAAACTTGAAAGAAAAGTACCACCATCTACGCGGTGCCCATAATAGCTCTGTGATTTATGCAAAATCGAATATTTAAAAAACTGAGCCAAAATCTAATTGATTGTTAAAATTTCAGATTCGTTCCGTGGAAACTGGTCACTTAGATGGAGTTTTTATGCACAAAAAAGCTCAACGTCTTAAATTCCTATGCGAACGTAACGACAAAGTATTTTTCAGTAGTGCCAAAGGTGCATCATCATGTCAAATTTACTTTATGACACTAAACAAGCCGGGCATGGCTAATTGGTAGATGCAAGAACATACGTTTACTTTATGTGTACAGTATCGCAATTGACACAGGACAACAACACAGCAAACATAATACGAATGAACAAAAGTAACATAAGAAAATCAATACAACAATATCGGAACCGAGTCACCACCAAAACAATCGAGTAAAGAGAACGATTGAACATAAATCATTCAAAAAAAAACACATCGCCTCACACATATATCGAAGATGTCATTGCGCTCTTTGCACACCGAACAAAATTGACAAAATCGAATACAATCGCTGAACGTATTTACATTCATTGTATTTCATAGAGTATTATATACACAAAAACCCATACGAGTATCAAATCGATGTAATCCCTATGATATTACATAGATGCGAACTTATGTGCGTTAACTAAAAAAGCGAAAATTGGAAGAAAAAAAAACATCTTACAATAGCAAGAAAACAAGATATTTAGAATTGTAATGTATACATAGAGCATATATCGTGTAATAATTTTTATCTTGTATTTAAATAAAACTAAAGAAAATTGAGAGAAGAAAAAAAACGATGAACAACAACAAGAGGAAGAGAATAGGAGAGACAATATAGCGTAATGTATACACAATTTGAAACATGTAACAATAGGCAAATCACAAAAATAAGAAGCATTTAGTTTTTTTTTTAATGTTCGTTCAATGTCATTTGTATCGATCGATGTGAAAAAATGAAATCACTTTCAAATGAACATCGTTCAACATTTGTAGTTTTTCGGAAAATAATCGAAACGAAAAAACACGCATAAGCACATAGTTGTCAACAAATTCGCATTTAATTGTATAAAGTCCATGGATCGGTTTTTTTCCAAATTACGCGAAAAGATATTGCACGAAAAAAAAAAATAGAACTAAACCAAATGCATTTATTTAGCGAATTTTTGTCCAAGGCGGATTAAATCCATTCAACAGGTTTTTTTTCGCAATTTTTCTGTTTTTCTTTTATCAACTGATCTAACGTAAAGTACTATATAAAATACCGAGAGGTAAAATCTCTAAAAAAAATCATTTCCAAAAGAACAAAAACGAAACAAATCTTTTGTGCATTTTCTTTATGTTTGCTAAATTAAATTGATAAGATTTAAAGAATATAATATAATGAATTTATGAGCATAAACAGGAGAGCAAACGAAATATGTATGAAATTAGTGTATATTAATTACAATTTTTAATTACAAAACCAACAAAAACAACGATAATACAAAAGAAAAAAGAGAAGAGGAAAACATCCA
Organism: Contarinia nasturtii; assembly: GCF_009176525.2. Classification (NCBI taxonomy): domain Eukaryota; kingdom Metazoa; phylum Arthropoda; class Insecta; order Diptera; family Cecidomyiidae; genus Contarinia; species Contarinia nasturtii. The sequence goes on from NW_022197768.1 coordinate 1,998,302, forward strand.
AATTTCAAATTTGCACTCAAAATACTCGAGTCGTATTTTATGTTCTTCAAATATTGGTGTAATCCTATATCATTTCAATGAATTCCAAAATTAGAGGAAAACAAGAGAAAATACAAAATCAAATCATTCGAGTCCATTTTAGACTATTGCAATAAATTGTTTTGCTGCTTAGCAAATGCCAAAAGAATGAATGAGAAAAAAAATCCTAAATATATTCTAAACAAAAATTATAGAATGGAACAAAAAATGAAATAGCGATAGTATTTAATTTTTATTTAAAAAAAGAGAGAGAAATAAAAACAAAAATAATAACAAATTATTAGGAAAATCGATATTGTCAAATGAAAAACTACAAAGAAAACAGTTTTAATTTGTATTTTATAAATGAGAATGAGGTGATTATGAAGAGGGAGTAGAGAGAGATATAGCAAGAAGGAGGAGGATGAGAAACAAAACAATTTAGACCTAGAGAAGGCAAGCATATTATAATCCATACATAATAAAAACAAATATATGTAAAAACTTGCAAAATACGTGGGATATTGATAGAGTGTTTTTTTTATTTTTTTCATTAAATTTATTCTATCATTTCTTTTTTTTTTTCTTTTTCTTTTTTTTTCTTTTTCTTTTTTTTGATTTTTTTTTTTTTTAATATAATGATATGAAACTATTAGTCACATATGAAATTTAATATGATTAAGTATGTAATATTTCAAAAAGAAAACAAATCACATACACATTCAAAGAAAAAAAAAAGCAAAACAATTAGGTGACGTGTAGGAATTTCAAGTGAAATAATAAATAAAATTTAACTATTGTATCAAATAATAACAGGCACACAAACAATCACATTCACAAAAACTCACGCCCGCGCATACGAATCACTTTTTGTGATGAAAAAAAACTATATGATGAAATAAATTGATGCTGAAGCTGAAGCAGTTGTAATACGCAAAAGTAAACATGACATCAACAATAAATCATAGTTTTGACACATTAAAAACATCGATGCGGTAACAAATAGAGAAACAAAAAATACACCCAATCATTAATAGGTATTTGAATACGCTAAACAATTTTCTTAGATATACGTAATCACATCTCATAAATTCACATCACTTGCTGAGAAAATCAATTTTCACTCAACAAACAATTCCAATGGAATCAACATTTATATCGCTTTATTCATGCATTCATTTCTCACAAGCATAATTATTCATGTTCTTTTTTTCATAAGCAACAAAAGCGACATCACTCATCAACTATCGCTATTCTCAATTGATGACACATATATATTTTTTTGAAGCAAAATCATTTGATTCGTATAGAATTTTTGCATTTTGTACGCATATACAAATGTGTTGGCACTTGTTTCATTTTTTTTATTTCTAATTAGGCTTATTAGGCCTCTAGATTTGGCCTCAGATCAACGATAAGCACAACTTTTACCTAGAAATCAATGAAACGATCAAAGGACTGAAAGCGATTTAAATGAAGAAAATAAAAAAATCACATTATAAATATAGCAATCGTTGAATGTTACAAAAAAAGGGAAACGTCATATTTTTACCGCAAAGCATTTTTTTATTAGAGAAAGAAACAATTAAAATTATGAATGAAAAAATAAATAAATATTGACAACAAGAGATTCTGAAGGAAAAAAAAAACACACACACACACACTCACAATGTATGATCCGAGAATGCATTTTTAATAAACCTTTAAATTTGTATTACAATAATAAAGTTCTTTAATTTATACTTATTTATTTAATTGTGCTGCAATAATAAGGAATGGACGGGTTGCCGGGAATTCACTTCCATTTTCATAAGTTATATGAAGAAGCTTGGAAAATAAAAAAAATCATCAATTAAGCATGCATTTAAATTATCTTTTATCTGTTTTTACCAACGGAAACGCTCATTTTTTTAATTATTTTTTTTTTTTTTTTTTGCAAAATATCGTATGTTTGTTTTACGCATTGAAATATTTGTAGCGGCAGATTTGAATGGAAGAATCGGTAACCTATGACAAGTATCTTTATTGGTGTGAGTGTGTCAGCTTATGTCAGTTTATGTCAGGTACATGTTTTGTTAATTTTCTTGGTTATTTATTTCATGATATTTATCACAAAGTTTATTTAAAATAAAATAAAAAATGTTAGGCTCAAAATTAAATCGAAATCTTAACACTAGGCTATTATTGGGCTGTAGATTTTTCAAAGCATACTCAAAAGTGAATGCCAACAAAACGAGTAATTGTGTATTGGACCATCGAAAAAATGCACAATTGTTGGTTTACCCAACATTTCGTTTGAACCAGTTTACAAATTATAGTACAGATACGACAAAAAGTGATGGTGATCTAACGAAAGAAATCAAATTATGTATTGCCGAGAAAAAAACAGACAAAGTAATAGAATTGTTAAAACAATCAACAAATTTTAGCACAAATCAACTGTTCGAAATAATAGAATGTGCTGCAAATAAGGGAAATAAAGCAATCACTAAATTAGCATTGTCTTTATTGCCGGAAGAAATTCAAAATAACAAATTGATCGATCAAAATCTTACGGAGATTTGCATTGAAATGATATATTCAAATAAAATTACTGTAGATCCTAGTTCAAGCAATGACAAATTAGATCCATATCAATTGATCATCTGCCATTTACCAGTGCTTCAGGAGGGATCGACCAAAGAATATGGAGTATTGTTAATACAACAAATGATTATTGCGAATGAAAGCTTTTCAACCATTCTTAAATTTTGTGAAAATTTGAAGAAAAGCAAACGAAACCCATATTCAATTGAATCATGCTTGGAATGTCTGATGGAATTGAGTGTAAAAAAAGCTCAAGAATTTCTAGAATATTTGGCCGTACATAAAAAACTTCAACCGAACCATTTTCAACCATTTTTCAATCATGCTCAAAATCAAACTGAACTGATTGATCACATAAAATTTGCATTCAAATTAAATTGTTTAGTGGATACATCAACACTTTTAAATTGTGTACTACCGAAAATGGATAAAATTCATCATCCAGCTGCCGCTGCTTATGAATTGATCACAGCTGGTCTGCAATGGCGCCATTTAAAAACGGCTATGATTACCTTCTATTTGAAAAATGAAAAATTGGATAATGCTTTTGAAATAGCCGGTATATCCAAAGTGAAAATTGACATAGCTCTTATCCAACCAGAACTATCGAAATTTATAAAAAGTAAATCGTTTCAAGTCAGCCAGAAAAAAACAGTTCAATTAATAAAAAAACTACAATCCCTTTGTAGTGATGAAGAGTATGATTTGGCTGGCAATGTGGTGTTATCACTTTGTGATAAAATCGATAAAATTGATGATTTCGCTTTAACAAAGCAAATGTTATTGGAATTTAATTGTCAAGGTGTAAAAATGTCATGCCATTCTGTCCAGGCAATAAAAGATAAAATGAAAAGTCATGCGAAATATATTTCATTTATGCCGAATTTAATTAGTGATGGACGCGTAAAAAATGCATCGCACGAAATCCAGAGATTGGAACAACAGTTGGCTGATTATAGGGCGAAAGAGAAAGCAACACGGCAACCGATAGATAATGCAATAAATTGTATGAAATCATTTTTGCTTTCAACTAACTCCAAATATTTTATACCAAATAAAAAACTAAGCGTGAAATCAATTTCATTTCAGATACATTGTTTCAACTATTGAAGGCACACATTAATTATGGAAATTTTGATGAAGCAATAAAAATTAAAGAAGAATGCGATAAAGCTGGTGTTCCTAAGTCTGCGGCCATGCAAGTTGCACTTATTGGGTTGTGGATTGCAACAAAAAATGTGGATAAAGCCCTTCAAACTCTTCAAACTTTACAGAAATTAAAAAGTTCTAAATCAAATGCACACGTTATAATCAACTTGGCAACATTTTTACTATCACAAAATCGATTGGACGATGCAAAGATAATTATGAATGATTTGTATAAGTTCAATTCATCCGAAAATTACACAACACTGGTAAATCACAATGCATCTTTTTTATTGAATGCGGCCTGCGAGTATAGCGTCCGGAATGACTGTAAGGAGAACCTTACTGAAACATTTCTCAATAGACTGTTACAAAAAGAAGTATGCATACCTTCAAATAAACTTCTGAGTATTGTGATTAAAGAGTATATAGAAAAAAAACAGATTCAAGAGGCGGTTAACAGTTTTCAGCATTTTGCCAATCAATATCGACGAGCACCGAGATGTGTTCCACTTTTAACCCATTTAATTGAGTTAACGGACAACGAACAATCCACAAAGTTTGGTGTATCGAGAGAACAAATCAAAAACAACATTAAAATAATTACGGATGTGATCATAGATTTGCATGGGATAAACAATTCAAATATTATACTCATTACAGCATTGGCTTGCGCTGGTAAAGATGACCAGCTTCGAATGTTTTTATCGCATAATGATGTTCAGTTTGATGAATCGCGTTTATTAGGTGTTTTGGAATATATGGAAACTGATTCGAAAATAAAATCAGTGATTACCATCATACAAAGTACAAAAGAATTGCAAAACACACAAATAAACAACGAACATCTCTGTGAGTCTGTATTAAATGATTTTTTTTTGAAGAATGATTATGGTTCGGCACTTGAATTTTACAAAGCAATCCAGTTGTCAGATCATGGCAATTTTCTATCGCAGCGTTTTTATAAAAAACTTGCCCAACTTTTGATAAAAAACAAACAACAACTGCCTGTTGACTTGGCAAGTGCTCTTGAATAATCATCAACGTAGACATTTTGTAAAGAATTATTGCAAATAGAATCAATTTAATAGAAAAAAAATCAAATGTTGTTTCATTTTCATAATTTGAAATTTTTTCAATTAGAACGGACTCAAGGCACAAAACGATTCCAGTAGAGCACAAAACGTACCCATTTTGTATCAAGCTTTCTATTTTGACAGCACTTTTTTTTAACGACATTTTAAGGTTAGAAGAGTTAAACTCAATCGAAGACAATAATTCTTGTTCACATCAGCTAGAAAAAAGAAGTAGAAAACAAACTTAATACGGTTCGTATTTCACATCTAAGAAAAGTAGCGAAGTACTTATTTCACGCTTGTTTGTTTCAAATCAAAATCAAATTGATTTATTTCTTTGTAGCAATGAGAATCTTCCAAATGTTATGTGCAATTAGCAGACGGCCACAAAATCCATATAAAGTACCATTGGCAAAGCCAAGACTTCCATTTCGTTTGAAGGATAAAATCCGAGGCAAGGGAGCTAAATTGGAAATGAATCAAACCGTTCAGCAAATGCAAAATTTAATTACAAAACTTGCACAAAACGATTACGATCAGCGATTCTGTGCGGATGAAATCAAATTAATGAACGAATCCGCCAGAAATTCATTTCAAGAATACGTCAAACAAAAAAAGGAAAATAGAGCCGAACATGTTAAACCTGGAAAAGATGTAAACGCAATTCAAGTCAATAAGTATTTGAAAAAATTCCCAACCCTACCACCAAATCCATATGAAGCAAAACTTAAGAAACATAGTGAACTACCATCAAATCGTCAGAAATTTATTGAAGAATAGAATGTGTATAGTTGAATAAAAATTTCATTGCCGATGGTTATATAATTTATATAGGTGATTTAAAAAAATAACACAAAGCATTTTCAATACAATTGTAATTATTAATAGTTTTTCGATTGCAAGAAATACAAACGAATTGGAACAAAATGAATATCACTACTAATAAAATGTTTTGAAAATTTTGCCGAAGCTAGTATATACTACTTCAATTGTTTTGAATTTTATTTAAGAATAAAAAATCTAATTCACATATTTTCTTACAATTGCAATTTCATTATCAAAATAAGCCATGCGTGGTTCACTTTTGCGATATTCATGAAATTCTACAACTCGAAATACACCCAAAGTCTGACGGATATCGGCATTTCGAATAATATCCCTCAACTCACGAAAATGATTATCAAGAGAGTACCATCATGGCGCATTGAATGCCACAACAAATTTCATCGGCTAATATAATTGACTTAAAAATCTATTGATATTTTTGACATTCGTATCTGGATAAATATGATATTTTTGATTTAATCTCAAATAACCGCTTAAGTCTTCTGAAGGTTATCCCACTAAACAATTGTTGGGGCAAATTTATCCAGCTGGTTGATCATTATTGTTTACTTGGACTGGAACAACATTTGCATTTTCTCTTGGTTGTCTGCGTACTGGTGGTTTTTTACTATACGGAGGTCTTCGAAGTTGTGGTGGTCTCACAAACGAATTTATCAATGTTAAATCGAAAATGAAACATAGAGCTGTAATCAATAAATTTGAGTTAATATTATTCAAAATAAATTAATACAGAAAATTGTACCTTTGTACATTATGCACCTTGCCGCAACAATGTCTCGATGCCAAACAATGGTAAATCGCAGCTCTCGATATTTATGTTCTTGTTCCGGTTTTTGTTGTTGTTGTTGATGATGATCATTGGTGTTCGCAGCATCGTGTCCCATTTGAAGTGCATTCACAGAGTTTAGCGGCCAGTTTTTCCAATAGTACATTTTGGGTGACGCTAATCGCTCTGGTTTGGATTCTTTTGGCAGATTTGCTTGATTTACTAGACCTCTGTCGATCAACTTTTTCACACAACGGTCCAACGTTTTGCGTCGTGAGCCCTTTTTTGACACAATTAGCGGCGGCAATGACATGTATTTGGCAATCTCCAGTGGTATTGGAGCATTGCGTGGACAATTCTTGCATGCTTTGAATCGGAATTTTTTCGTTTCTTTCGGGAACTTCACCATGCAACTGGCACAGTGTTGCGATGTGTAAGCTTCATCCACTCTAACGACATCTGAATGATGTAGTTTTTTAACGCTGTTTTCAAGACGTCGTGTTCCCGGGCATCGTTTGGTCTTCTTCTTACCGATTGGCGAATTGGCTGGCAAGTCCGCGTCTCCAATGGTAAACAGCGATGGCTTATTCTTTGTCAATGATTTTGCTAACCAATCGGTTTCGTGCTGTGAGTCGATGTACTTGTCCAACGATAGCCGTGCATATCGTCACCGAGCATATGCCGCCAATCCATCCTGCATCATTTTCAATCGATGATCGAGTTAGTATATCCAGCCGTTTCCGCGCGGTGATGGTATTACTAGATAGTTTTCCTCGCGATCGGACTGTTCCATTTTCGTGAATGTTGCTGTCATGCGCTTTGCTCTTTTGTCCTGAATACATTGTCGGGCACCCAATGATATTGCTTCGGTGATATTTTGATGTTTTCCTTTGATAAAACCAAAATAAAAACAATCAATACATTGAATCTAGAAAATTATGAAATTTAAATTTAAAAAGACATTATTTAATCAACTTACTTCGACACAAGTTCTTCATGTCGAATAAAATATTCCAAGCGTCGTATGGGTTTTCCTCAAAATGATTTTTGCTATACATAGAACTTCCTCCATCTTTGCCACCGAATTCTTCTGGAATCAGTTTCCATCGAGCCAATAGTGCTAACAAATCCGTATGATCGAATCTGATGTGTTTGAGTTTATTATCACATAACGGTACAACGGTGATATTGCGAATCCTTGGCGGCAGTGGTTACATCGGTTTTTCGAACAACAATGGATTTTTCTTGTGTCGCAGCCATGCGTGCACTAGCTGTTGATGTTCTGCCTTGAATTCACTAATTTCACGTTGTATTTGGATAAAAAAATAAAGTGATTCAAACCACTTTTTCTTGATGTTCAATACATCTAACCGTCAACCGAAAAATGTCAGAAAGATTCGGTTGCATTTCGAAAATTCTTGAAGCAAAGAAAAATAAATGCAATAAATGACGTATAAGAAATGTTCTTCTCCAGAATTTCAAATCAAATTACGCAAATCTCTTCTCAAATTAATTGTTTATTTTTTATTTGAGCGTGAATAAACAAATGAATCGTTAGATTTGCAATTTAAAACTTAATGTATTGGGTTGTGTTCACATTATGCTGTCAAATGAAATATTATTGGAAGTGAAAGAAACAAGTGGATCCATTCCATTGGAATTCGTGGAAACTATGCATATAATGTCCGTTCCATTTGACACGAAAATGACCACCAGAAGGGGCCAAAACGTTTCATTTTTCAACGTTAGAATGTACTAAAAACATTATTTATTTGTTTATATTTGTTAACAATAACCTCAGAAATGTTCTATGTATTTAATATATATTGCTGGCAGCTTTTTGAAAACTGATTAAAATTATGAGAATTAAACAAATGAATAAATGAACAAAAAATGATTTTATCGATCGGCTAATTGTTTTAGTTGTTTGAGTACGGTTTCCCACAATTTTTTCTTGTCACGTTCCGATTTTTTCAAAACGGAAAAGACATTCTTTTTATCTGCTTCGCGTATTTTTTCTAAAACAATAATAATGTCTTTCGGTTTCACCAAATTGTAACGATTATCGGGTTTTCCATAGTCACTTAAATAAATACTCCACTCTTCTAGGATCAAAAGATCTAATAGTTGACGCACTTCTGCAAAATAGGCTGACGCTTCATCGACTTTTAAGCCGGGCACTGGATCGGTTCCGGCAAACACTTCGCATTGCATCTGTTTAATAAAAAACAAAAAAATGAGAAAAATAACAAAATTAATTAAGTTATTGTGCATAAAAGGGAGATAAAAGCATTACCAAGTCAAGACTAATTTGTTGTAGTGCACCCGTTGATATTTGTTTGACGTCATCGCTCAGTAGCAGTTTGTAGAATGAGTTTGCAATGTGTTCACAAGCTTTTTTACACGCAACCTGTGCAACATTTGGCAGCAAATAGGAAAAACTTTGAAATGTACTTTGCAAAAAAGCAATCATATCGGAAATAAACTGAGATGCATGTCCCTTCGGATCGGGCAATAGCCAATCATAATTTTCAAGCTCTTCAAAAAATTCATCTAATTTCGAACATAATTTGGCCGAAACTTGCATCTCGGCTTCGGCTCGTGCCACTTGAAACATGGCCGATGGGGCTTGCTTAATTTCTTGCTGTGTTCCGGTCACCTTACATACAAAATCATCCAAAAATGGGCCAGCCTTCTCCAAATACTGTGTATCAATAATAATTTGCACAACTTGCATAAGCGCAAGACTTGGATTACGAAAAATGGCCGATAAACATCCGCTAAAGCTTCTCGTTAGCAAAAGATTGGCCGCTTTACGGACCATTGCTGCAATTTCGTTCGGGGACAGTGTCAATTCTTCCGAGAATTTCATGCAAGCATACATAAATTCTTTTGCTTGATGGTATACCTCCGGAACCATGGTCGAAAATGGGAATTTCTTTGGGAATGGCTGAGCCTCCAATTGCTCCGAATGGAATGGAAAACGCTCCAAAACCGCATCGTATTGCTCTTGATCATGCACTTGTAGTGGCAAATAGTCGCATTTATTTAAAATTTCCCGGAATTCGTTGACCCATCGTTGTAACAGCACCTCATTGTAATGATCTCTCATTTCAAGCAATAAATCCCAAAGCTGTGACACCGTATAACCATATGTTTTCAATGTTGTTATGCAAAGCATTATCAAATTTTTAATGCGAAGCAAAATATTTGGATCGGTGCACGATGATGAGCTCATGCTAAGTACATTTACAGCTCGTGACAACGACGATGACCATAAATCATCTAAATACGAACGATTGACCACATCACCGGCTGTATTCATCACATGATCTTCGACGATAAAAAAACCAACAATTGAATAAATATAATTTTTATACGCCTCCAAGTTGTCGTGCATTGCTTGTGGCGTTTGCAACACCAATTTCGCTTGGTCGCGCCTCTGTTTTCGATAATCTTTTTCAAAATATTCTTTGTCATTGAGAACGGTGTAAATGTGAAGGCAACGATAAATTGGTGAAAAATCAATCCAATCTTGTGCGGACATATCATCTTCGTCCACCGAATAGTCATCGTTTGAGTTCATTGTTGTTTTATATTCGTTTATAATCGAAGTTAAATCACGTTTTTGATGCTTTTTTGTGTGTCGCATTGCAACTTCACCAATTTTCGGCGAATACTTACGAATATTCTCTAAAAATTCACGAAAATCTTCTTCGGAAGATTGTTTAATTTGCTCTTTGAGCTTTGGAACGGCACTTTTCATTTGCGATGCAAATCGATACTTCTCCATTTTTGGCAAGTGTTCACTTTCTAAAACCTCAAGCGTTTTCAACGCCGGATAGTATCGCTTATCTTCGACTTGTTTCAATAGTTTTGTAAAGCATTCCAGCACCGGCAAACAACTGCTCAATGCATCGATTGTATTTGCAATGTTACTTTCAATTTTTCGTGCTCGTACCAGATCTTTTCCTTTGGCTAAAACACCTGTTGATGCTTTTCCCAATGTTCCATCCAATTGCATCACTTCTTCGTTGAGATTATTGGCTTGCGTTCGTACATGCAGTAATTCACGTATCGAATCTATGAATCCCTGATAGTATAGATTACAAATACGTTCGATATCCTTATCGTGCGAACGAATTCGGGCCTCAATTTGATCGGATAATATATCGTTTGAATCATTTTCAAGTATCGAACGAAATGTTGGACCCCAATTATCGTCAACCGCTTCAATATCTTGTATTGACGGAATATTCGCCATTTCCAAAGTAATTTTATTAATCATCCACGCACAATTTCAAAGTCAAACAAATGTTACTCGTCGTGTTTAATAAACATATATAGGAGTAATATTGCCAAAATGTCAAAATAAAAACTATCCCTATCGAGAACACGCATAGACAGGTTCAAGCACCAAAAAATATATATAAACGGAATGCCATATGTCATAACCTCGAACGTTATGAACATATAATAACAAAACAATATTTATTTTTGTTTTCATTCTACTTTGAGAGGAGGAAATTTCTGTTGCTTTTGTAAGAGAATTGAATAGCGATAAACAATGTCGGCAGATATACGGCATTTAAAAGAGTCTGCACGCGAGGATAGTTTTGAAGCCAAAATGCAAAAAATTCTCGATGATGTGGACGCTATTGACGAGAAAATAAAACGATTAGGCAAACAACGTGAAAAATTGATGATAAACTATGAAAAACTAAAAGATGCCAAAATCATGAAAGACGCGTATACCTCAATTTTGGACGAAAATTGGGAACGAGGTAAGTTAATTAAAATTCAAATAGCCAATCATATTGAATGTGCCTCTTTTGTCTATTTATTTTGACAGAAAATTTTGAATGGTCATGTCGGTTAAGAGAGACAATGAAAACTGTATTTCGTTTGGACAATTTTCGACCACAACAGCTTCAAACAATCAACTGTGTCATGTCAAAAAAGGATGTTATTATGATCGCTCCAACTGGTGGAGGAAAAAGTTTGTGCTACCAATTGCCAGCAATTCTGTCCGATGGTCTAACAGTTGTCATATCACCGCTCATATCATTAATGGAAGATCAAGTTTGGTCATTGAAAAAATATGGCGTAAACGCTGAACTGCTATCGGCTTCAACCGAAAAAAATAAAAATAGCTTGATTTTGAAACAATTGGCCGAAGGAATAGATACATGTAAGTAAAATGGTTTTTTTCAATTTTTGGTGCGAACATTAAAACAATATGCGTATTTGTAGGCAATTATAAAATTCTCTATGTAACTCCGGAACGGTTGGCCAAAAGTAAGCGTTTTATGACATCGCTACAGAAGTGTTATTTGGCAAAACGTCTACACTTGATTGCAATTGATGAAGGTAATTTAATAAGTTTTCCTTCGTATTATGTTATGTTAAGCAAATTGCATTCTTTTTCGTAGTTCATTGCATCAGTCAATTTGGAAATGATTTTCGGCCCGATTATAAATTTTTGGGCACATTAAAAACAATGTTTCCAGACGTACCATTGTTGGGTGTAACAGCGACTGCCACAACCAAAGTCATTGTCGACGTTCAAAAGATGTTGAATTTACAGCAGCCGATCATTTTGAAAGCCGAATTCAATCGACCGAATTTGTATTATCATGTATGTGATTTAGAAAAAAAAAGTCCCATTCGTTGTTTTAGACGAAAAAATAAACATAAATGTAATATTTTGTTACAGTTGATGGATAAACCAGCGGAAAAAGAGCAATGTATCGAACTGTTATATGATTTGTTGAACAAACGATTTGCCGGTCAATCGGGTATAATTTATGCATTTTCAATAGCCGACACAGAAGAAATCGCTTCCGAATTATCACAAAGGAATTTAAAAGTTCGACCATATCATGCCCAACTCACAAATGAAAGACGTACTCTGGTGCACTCGAAATGGTTGTCGGGGGAAATACAAGCGGTCGTTGCAACAGTGGCATTTGGAATGTAAGTTTGTTATTTGAAAATTCGATTCGATTCACAAATGTATTGTCTCTATGTGAAATGTCAATTTAAATTAACAGGGGCATTGATAAGCCAAATGTGCGATATGTCATTCATCATACGATGAGCAAAAGTATGGAAAATTACTATCAAGAAAGTGGGCGAGCTGGAAGGGATGGAAATAGGGCTGAATGTATTCTACTGTATCGCAGTGCTGATATTTCGAAAATCACATCAATGGTCTTTACGGAACATACCGGCCTGAGCAATGCATATAAAATGATTGAATTTGCAATTGATGGCATAAGTTGTCGACGTGACTTGATCAGTAAACATTTTATGGATGTATGGAGCAGTTCGGCTGAATGCAATAAAATGTGTGATCGATGTTATCACAAAGACAGCGTAAATCCACCAAAGATGAACATTACTGAATATTGTCTTGCCTTATACAAAATCATTGAACATGCCACCAACATGGATGTGAAATTAACCCAATTGAAATTGATTGATTCATGGTATCAAAAAGGAAAAACCAGTCTTCGTGTTAAAGATATACCGGTGCCGAATTTTGAACGATTTTATGCCGAACAAATGGTCGCCTATTTACTCATTAAAGGTTATCTAAAAGAAGATTTTCATTTTTCGGCATACACAACATTCAGTTACATAAAAATGGGTAACAAAATCGCACAACAAGATGATCGCATTATATTTTATGGTGCACGTGTATTGTTGTTGCCCGAAGTGCATACGAATGGTCAAATTGCATCGAAATCCAATGAATATGCAACTGACTCCGACACACCTCTGTCATCGAGAAAGGAGAAAAAAATTAGGTCTCAAAGATCGAAAGAGGCTAGCCTTAGCGAAGCCAGCGTGGTGGATACACCGACCGCCAAAAGGTTAAAGTCATCAAAACAACATGGTAACGGTAATGCTAGTTCAACAACCGATGACTATGTGTATGTAACTGATTCCGATGCAGCTCCACCAATAAAAAAAGTGAAAAAGGAGAAATCACGAAAAACGGATGACGGTGGTGTCAGTGAGACTAGTTTCATGGATGCATCAATCAGCAGTTCAAAAAGCGATTCAAAGCGAAAAAAGAAAAGCAAACACGAAAAGAAAAGGCATTCGGACGTGAACGTATCGCCATCGGACAAGGCTGACGATTGTGTCATTTTAGTGGAAGGCAGTGATATAATCGAAATTGATTAAATTGAATAAAGGCTTATTACTGATTTTTTTAAAATTAAATATGTCTATGAATTATACACAACAGCTGACGAGTGTGTTGATATTTTCCATAATGAATAAATTTAAAAAGCAATCAAATATTTCCTTGATTTCTGTTACGGTACTTGTATACAATACACACATGTGGGTCCAAATGTCAATAACGTTTTAAATGTATGGTTATGTTTGTACTATTTTTAATCAGTATTTTGACGACGACTGTTTAGTGTTGATTACAATGTTGCATGGTTCAAAGGACATTTGACGATTCGAAAGAGAAAATAATCACAAAAAAAACTGTTCGGAGCAACGGGTTACTGACAAAAATTGGCTTTATTTCGGCTGAATTATTCGAATCACTCAAAATGCAAAACTTCATAAGGAATATAACAAATTCTCTGTTTAAAAAGCATTTATTACTAACAAATACCGTCAGTTCTGGTGTTTTGATGTCAATAGGCGATGGCCTTTCACAGTACGTTGAACAAAAAATCACACTCAAGCATAACAAAGAGCAATGGAAATTCAAATTGGATTGGTCAAGAAATGGGAAAATGTTTGTGGTGGGTGCTTCATCAGGCCCTTTGCATCATTACTTTTACGGATGGCTTGACGCAAAATACATTGGATTCACGTTGAAGGTCACAATGATTAAAATTCTCTACGATCAACTTGTGATGGCGCCGCTATGTATTGCATTGTTTTTCTATTCAGCCGGCTGGATGTATAAACAAAGCTTCAATGATTCGACGAATGAGTTGAAATCAAAATTTTCTACCGTTTATATAACAGATTGGATAGTTTGGCCGTTCGCACAATTTGTGAATTTTCATTATTTATCCACTGACTATCGAGTGATTTACGTAAATTTTATAACAATGTTATACAATGTATTTTTATCATATGTTAAACATACCGATTCCGAAAAATGGAAATATTGGAAATTTTAATTAATGTATAGTTCTCTGTGTTTTTTTTTTGCCAAATCATTGTTATTAATTTTATTAATATTAACAGGAAAAAGATCAAAATAAAATGAAATTGCATTCGAATGTTTACATGGTTTTTTTCTTACTTTTCGGTGAATTGCCGGCAATCGGTAGCCAATTTTTGTGTTGCTCTACCTTACTTTGCTGACTTGAAAGAAATCTGGAAAATCAGCGGTAAAAAGGTTTGAAGAAAGGTTTGATTTTATTTTCTATTTAAAATATACAAATAAAATCTGTTTCAAACTGATTGTGCAGATGCATTTTTAAATTGTTTACAATGAATACCGAATAGTGTTACCTGATAGCAGATAGGAATGTTATTGTTACTTTTAACTTTCACATCATCGTTTTATCAAAGAGAAAATTATGGATGGTATTTTTTGGATATGTTTGAGAAAAATAAAAATCTATAAAAAAACGTTTGGACAAAAGTTGGCACAACTCAGTATGTGAACGATGCATCTGGTCAGACTCATCATTTTGGTGACACAGACACACACACACACAATCCCGACAGTCAACAGAACAGAACCGAATGTAAACTATTCAATTTTGATTATGTTTTCATTTTTATTGTTTACAATAACCGACTGAAAAAAATGATTACACTTATTTTTAAATGATCAAGAAGTGGCCAACAAACAGCAACAACTACTATTATGCGTTTTAAGAAGCCAATAGTTTATATATTTTCCGTATTCATATTATTCTTAATTTTGATGTACATAAAAAATAGACACATAGATTCAAATGCCGAAACAACAAGAAACTTACAAGTGGCCGTATCGAATACGTAAGTGTGAAATGGAATTTGAATTTTCAGTCTTTAAATCGTTAAATTATGTGTACATTTAATTTTCAGAAGTAACGCAGTGCCAAATCAAAATGAAATCGTTATAGTTGTTGTATCATGTGGCATGAGACAGCAAGAAACATTAAATCTCTTGAAATCAGCTATAATTTTTGGATTAGAGCATCGCCTGAGATTTGTTGTAATAACCGAAGATAATTTAATGGCTGGTTTCCGTGAAAAGCTTGAAGACTGGTCAAATATTGTTAAAAATAAGTTTACATACGAAGTTCTTCCATTAACATTCCCCAAAGAGAACGAGGGTGAATGGCGAAATCTATTTAAACCGTGTGCAGCACAAAGACTTTTTCTACCTGTATGCATTTAAACCGAACTCACATTCCAATGGTTTTCTAATTGTTTTTTTGTCTCATTTTGTTTATTTTTAGGCAATTTTGACCGACATTGATTCCGTGTTATATTTAGATACAGACACATTATTTATATCACCTGTTCATGATGTATGGAAATTTTTCCAAGAGTTTAATTCATCCCAAATTGCAGCACTGTCGCCGGAACATGAAGATGAAAATGTGGGCTGGTATAATCGTTTCTCAAGGCATCCATATTATGGAAAACTGGGCGTCAATTCTGGTGTAATGCTTATGAATTTAACACGAATGAGAGAATTCAAATGGAATTTATACATGTTACCATTGTACAAAGAGTATAAATTGAAAATTACATGGGTATGTGCTATTGATTCTTTATTTGTTGTTTTATTCTGATTATTTTCTTTTGTGACTCATCTTCTAGGGCGATCAGGATCTGATAAATATTTTATTCGCATACTATCCAGATAAACTTCATATATTTGAATGCCAATTTAACTATCGCCCGGATCATTGTATGTATATGAGTGTTTGTGATGCACCGCATGGCATACAAATTGTACATGGAAATCGTGGATATTTTCATTCCGAAAAACAACCAGTATTTAGTACCATTTATCGTTTGATCGAAGAATATCAACTTGGTACGGATATCTATCGAAATATTGTAGCTCCACTTGAATCAGCCTTCGCATCTGAGGACATTCGACACACAAGCTGCGGCAAAATTACGGACAAATTTTTGAAAATTCTCAAACAAACATTCCAAGAAAATACACTTTATTATGATGAAGATTCCAGTTGACCAATGTACATGTGTATGACACATTCATGTGGTCGCAAATATTTAAGCAGCGCTTTTGTAGTCCAATTGTAAAAATGCAATTTTTGGCTAATTTATATGAATAGTTTTTGGTAGAGTCGATGTGAATTAAATGTGTTTTACACATTTGGTGAGACGAAAGAATATTTATGAATCGGATTTGAGTCGAAGTGTGAGCATGAGCATTTATATGATTAAACGATTTGAGGTGTCAACGAACGTTCATGCTCGGATTCGAGTTCGAGTTCGTTCATTCGGCTCATCATCTTCTAGATTTATATAGTTTTTTAACTGAATTTGTGCATGTGTTCAAATGGTTGACCTATTATTATTGATACAAAAACAAATTCATAAATTACTGGACATAGGATAGTCTATACCATACTTATATTTAATTTTATAATAATAGGTGGAAAATAAAAATGGAAATTAATTGATTTATTTCACTTTTTGGTCATTTAGCTTTAAGGTGTTGACGAGGGTTCAGATTATCCCCCTCTAAAAAAATTCGGAACCCTAGATTCTTTCGATTTGCTAGGTTTTTGCCGAGAGTTAAGGCCCTATTTGCTAGACGCATGGGTCTTGAGCCACACTCCCATTGCAGCATTTCATTGAAGCTCGAATTATAATGGGAAAATCGAATAAGGGATGTTCTATTCCATTCGCTTTGTGATCTCTACTATTTTTTGATCAAAATAATGTGTGTGTCCCCGCTTTCATAATTTGCGTTTCATAAAGTGAAAATCCACAAAAATTTCACATCATGGCATTAAAAATGTCAAATTGACCCCAATTTCTTTTCATTCATCATCATTGAACTAAGCTGTTAAAAATTGAGTCTGTACAATAAAAATTTTTTTTATTGTACTGACACTACGTCAGTAATGTGGGCTATATGCATATGCACTGCTTCGTTCTGCTATCCATGGTAGAATACGTACTTGTAAGCAAAGCCCGCGGCATTCGACATACGGTGTATAAGAATGACCACTAGTATATGCATTCGAAATCAATATATACTCAGAAACAGAAATTCAAGAGTAGGCGAACTCTTTCTGTAATTTCTGTAAAATGGAAAATAGCCGAGCATTTCTGTAAAATGGAAAATAGCCGAGACACACATATTTCGGTTTGTGCTTATGCTTTTAAGCACACATTTTATTTTAGAAAGAAAACATGATATGTATTTTTTATTTGTTTGTTTGTATTTTGTTCATCTTTGGCAAAAAAAAAAATCATATCATTATAATAGTTTGTCCATTATGTACCTTATGATATTTGTACATTGTTCAATAAATTAAATTGAATACAGAAAAAGATGAATTTGTGAAATGTGAAAAAATGCATAAAAATATCGATCATTAAATAAATTAATGATATTGGCATTCAATGTCGTCGATGAATATCTCAGCAGTCGTCAGAAATGTGCGCTATATTCGGTTTATGTTCCGGATGCACAACATGTCCATTTTCATGGGATACAAAATTTGTATAATAACTATATCCGAACAGAGATCGCAGCCTGTACAAAAGAGATAAAAGAAAAATAGAAAAAGAGACGAAAAGAACAAAAACAAAAAGTGAGATATGTGCAACAATTGTTTTGTTTTTACATTTTTCAAATCCTTTTACTGTCTAATTTCAGCAAGCCACAATAATATTTATTCTTAAAGTACACAAATTCAATGTTATATTTAGCAAATATTTATATAGTTCACAATTTTCTATCTTATTGTCGAAATGTATATAGTCATTGATGATCGATTTGAATATCGGTGTATGTTATGATATATTTTTGATTTCACGACGGTTTTTTTACAGCAAAAAAAGTATAAATGGAAACGGAAACAAAGTAATTAAAATTTACTACGTCCAAATTTAAGATGAGGTGTATAAAATGAATTTTAATGTAAATTAAATGCCAAAAAGCGGTGTATGAGGAAACTATAAATGTACTACACTAAAAGGAATGGTTAGATTACACACATAAATCATTTGATCAGTTATATGAATTTCTAAATTGCCCATTTCTATGATAAAAATGTTTTCGGGCACAAAGAATAAGTTTAAACACATATATATTTATAATAATAATAAATTAATAGCGAATCAAAATAATAAGGAAAAATTATTTGCTAACAATAAATAAGGTGATAAGTGATAATTGAGTGCGTGAATTAAGCAATCAGTTGATAAATGACACATAGTTTGTGAATATAATATAATTTTCCACTAACCGATTACATAGTTCTTGTCGAACGGTCGCAGTAAATTTATTCACTAAACATAATGTGGTGGTGCCCACAAAAATTACATTGTACAATAGAACAATTTGAAAATTTCCAAGCCATTCGATTTCACCGAAGTCGCCCAGCAAATCGAAGTTTGTGATTCCTATTGTCAGAGAAAAATTAAAAGAAGAAAAAAAAAACAACAATTTAAAATCAAATTGATTAGTGTGAATGGTATGAATTAGTACCCAAAATTCTCGATAAAAGTGGAAGCGCTGAACTAAGTATCAATACCAATGCTCCATTTACGATAAGCTGTGCTAGTGAAGTCTTATGACGTTGCGGACGAATGCTTTGCATAAATGGCATTGTATATAGTCCAACGGTGGATGTGGCGCATAAATAAAAGATGATGAACACTTCGATTGCAGCTCCGATTGGTCCAACTTTTGATAATGATGTTATACCTAATGTGAATTGCTGTAAAATTGAATTTATTTAATTACCATCCACATATAACGCTTACATTTAATTTCATTCAAATGATTTAAATTATTCGTATAATTACCCGTGTACTAAGCGGTAATGCTTTGATTCCAATCAATAGCTCTAGCATATTTTGGACTACAACTAAAACAGTCAAACCCGTCAAAAATAATAGCATTAACATGGCCAATGGATAAATTAAATTTCGCTGAATGGCTGTCGAACTTCGAAGTTTATCTAATTCTTTTCGCTCCAATCTAACTTCATGTAGTCTCTCCTGTAGCTGCTCACATTTTAAATTATGCGTAATATCGGTTGTGCTTTTATCGTTAGTTTCATTTCTTGGATAATTCTTAGAACAAATACTATTTAATGCCTTTAAATTTCGATGACGTAATAATGAATCCGTTAATGAACCAAATGCTTTTGGAATGGAATTAATATCACAATATTTGGATGGCTGATTTGATGAAGTGTTGGCATTATTAATGGTTAATTTTGATGATGATATTGTCGGATTATATTGTAGCTTTTCAATTTTACGTAAAACGCTGGCCTCTTCCAAATACGATGCATGATATTCCTCGTTTACGTCACGCATTAAATGTGGCTTCACCAGCACCTGACCAACAACTCCAAATAAACGAATAAAACCCAATGGCGTACATACTACAAATTACGACAAATTATCGGTGAAATACGAAAACATTTTTATTATAAAATTTATTTTCAGCACTTTTAAATTGTCATACGTACCTAGTAGCAAAAGTACACCAAGAAATGAAACACATGAATATAAAAATGGTAGATGATATGAGCCCAAATCTATAAAAAAAACGTGACGAAATTGAGTTTATAAAAATGAAAAGATTTTGTGAAAAACATAGAGAATTTTTCTCCAAACCAATAAAATCTGAGGAGGAGCCGCCAAAGTTGGATATTCTTTTTAACTTTTTAATATTTTGCCCCTCATTGAGGAGATGCTCTGCTCTTCAGTGCTCCCCTAGCTCCAAAGAATGCTTCGCCTCACATTTATTGCTCAGAGAGAAAAATAATCACAAGTTACTTACTTAACAGTGTTTGCAGACCCCTTTTCTCTGGATATATAACCGCTGATACTACGTAAGTTATGCCCAAAACGACAACGGCTAATAACGAGAAAACTGTAAACGTTTCATATGCACGTGAAATAATTCCCTTTCTATGGCCGAAGAATCCAGATGATTCCGCAAACAGATAGGAAAATGGAAGCAACACAAATAATGATAAATTTGAGAAAAGAAACACGTGATTCCACAATCCTGAATATGACAAGGTGACATTGAATGGAATGAAAAAGATAGAATTTTTTTTACATTACGTAGATATAAACGGTTATGGATTTTTACAGGAAATAAGATATATGTAATTACCATGGACCAGCGAACTATTCAACCACTTAACATAGTAACTGAGCGGGTATAGAAGTAGCACTTCATTGCTAGCAATCGATATGGGTAATAGTAATGCTGCGCATATGGCAACCGCTAATGAAAATGTGCATAGCCATAAACTGAAAATGAAAGAAATTGATCGAATTCATGAAGAGGTGATCACCAAAATGATGATGAGCAATTAATAAAAAATTATAAACTTAAAAACCATTGATTGATTGAACCAGGGATGTTAAATATCTATCTAATGATAATTTATAAAATAACCCACCTTATTTTGTATACTAAAACCTCGTCCTCATCAGTCGAACATAAATCTTCTCGATCGCGACGACGGAATCGACCGATCAGTGCAAATGAACCAACGTACAATAAAATGAAAAGCAATAGGAAAATCTAAAATGAACAAAGAAAACAAAAATCAATTCGATTAAACAGATCCAAAGCCAAACAAATTGAATGTCATGAAAGGCGATTTCATTTATGGTGGCTATCAGTTACAGCAACTGAATCAAGAATTGAGTAAATATTGATTTGTCCGTAATCGGTGCGAAATGCTTTCAATTGAATGTGACAACAACTACGAGTTGAGAATTGACTTAATTTTTTGAGGTCAAGTCCATCGTATTACACTTTTATCATTTGATTTCATACGCACATACATCGACCATATACGGTTTATTCATTTATTTTGGCTCTATTTCTTAAAAACCAAAGCAATTTCATTCAATAAATATGAAAAAAAGATAAAAAAAAATAAGCCAAACGTACGATACACATAATACATTTAGTATATGTTTGCCCGAGAATGAAAGCGAGACTTCTATTCACAACTTATTGAAATGTAACACCAATACAAAATATGCTGACAGTCAGCACTTTTTGTATGACGGTGTTACATTTTAATAAGTTGTGGATAGAAGTCTCGTTTTTATTCTCGGACATTCATATATATATCTTCTTTTTTTTCTTGATTGCATTGAACCAATCATAAGGTATCAAAAGAGCATTTCTATTTTCGGCACCATTTTCAAAAAATAAAATTATTTACGCCACGTTAGTGTCACCAAAGAACACCTTTGTTGAATATTTATTATGAATGAATTTCAGTTGGAATTTCGTTTCGAACAGAAAATAAATAAATAATTAAAACCTCATTACTTACAATTTGTTCGCGTACTGTGTTATGGAACATTTGTTCTCTGATATCTGTAACTTCATCATCTTCATCTAGACTAATCTCCATCGTGGACTGTTTAAATGAAATCTTATTTTATGAGAGTGTTTGTGGTGATGCAAAATGAACTGGCTGTTCTGAAGTACACACAATAAACGGCTGTTTATGGTCGAGCACAGTAAAATGTATGAATATGGTATCGGTTTCACGGTTCACTTTCTTTGCTGCGCCTTAAATATATTGCATAGAGGATCAAATTGTTTAACTGAATGAAAGTATAGAGTGCTTTGCTTTGTTTTGCAGTGGATGTTTTATTCGTCATATCTGCATTCTTTGCAAGTCTATTATTATTTATTCGTCTATGAATGCTTATTTGTTTACTTCATGCTATATTGAAGCATATATAGCGAATAAAAAGAAAACACTACCGATAAACAATCAAACACAACGATCGCATTTTATTTATTGCACGAACGACACTTTTTTCGATTTAAATAATTGTCTTTCTGTTCATTTGTTTCGTTCTGATTTTCTTTTGTCATACATTTCCAAACAAATGGCATTGTATTGACGTTAAGAAATGTAAACATGCATGATCTGTGTTCGAGAAGAGGCAACAAACGAACAGAAATAAACGATACAATGCAGGTGTGTGGATTGCAACAACGCTGCGATTTTTGTTCTGTTTTCAAACTAAATATGTAAATGCAATTATTTCTGTTATTCAATTTATATATAAAAAAAAATATATCTTCTTCGATACAGTTTGAGTTAAATGATTTATTCTGATTTTTTAAAAATTGCAATGGTTCACGTTGTGTTTGTATAGAACGATTTTGATATATATCTCAATATATTAATCGATGTGATTCTAAAATTTCCAACTCAAAATCTAAAAAAAAATTCAACTTATTTTTACCGAATTTTTTTTCTCCAACGACATACTATTTATCACAATCACTGAACATTTCTATTTATTTAGTGCGATTGTTTTAATTTCAAAAACTACATTCGAACGAATATTTTCTTTTTATTTACATCTCGTGTATAATATACATAATTCAGGTTCTTGACTCTTTCATATCACTTGCTGCTGAACGTCACGTATATTGATGCGTTTAACATTTGAAAAGAAGTAAACCGATTAATGAATATCATTCACTTCAGAATATTTTCGTATGATTTCGAATTTTCTGTTTCACATTTATCTTATACTCTTTGCATCTCGTTTCTTTTTTTGACTTATTTGGAATGCGAACACATTGTTTTCAAAAATGTATGTGTTAAGATGATGTGTATCACTTTTACTGGGAGCACACACAAGTGTGAAAATGTTTTTTAGTATGTTGTTTATGAAGTAGCGTTATTCGATTTTATTGTCGTTCTTCGAACCACTGTGTACGTTGTTTGTTCGTTAATGTGTGTGCGTCCGTTCCGTCAGTTGAACAGCTGCCTACGGGCGAATTGACATACCATTTAAACTGTACGACATTTCGAAGTAAACATGCACATTTCGCCGCTGTCAGTACGTTCATTAAACTACAACATTTTATTTATTTTGCGACGAATTCAGTGGCGATTTGAATTTTTGGCCAGTTTTTTGAATTGATTTTGGAGACTGGATTTAACGTTCTCCTAAATGCATGAAACCATGGCAATAATGTGATTGTATAATCGATAATTTACATGAAAAACAGCGTATTTTAAGTTTTGATTTCGATAGATTTAACTTATCAAAATATACCAATTTGATATTAAGGATATCGATTTTAAATTTAAAAAAAGAAGAGAAATGGCAGAAACTCAGAAAATGATAAAACGCCAACAAACTCAAGCACATTTGGGTAGTTTACAATCATTCCATAATTTTTTTTATTAATATTTTTCCATTTAATTGATTTATTGATAATTCACATTTTCGAATGGAAGTTGCAAACGATTTTAATGATTTGGTCGCCTTACCATATTCAAAAGAACATATGCTCCTAAAAACATAAATTCTGTAATTTCGTTTTCATTTCCAATATACTTGGTTATTTAATTCTTTTCTTTCGTGATTTTTTCGTCTAGGTAAAGATGAAGAGGATTTTCGACAATTTGAAAATAGAATTGATGAAGTTCATCATTTGCTAAAAGGAATGAATAATTGTGACAGAAAACTCTCGACATCTGCATTTGATATTACCAAAGAGTAAGTGCATCATTTCAATATGATTTTCATTCATTTGTACATTTGCTGTGAACTTGAAAAAAATTCTATCTTGTTTCATTTTCCATTTTGCTCACCATCAAGATTCACGAATAAATTATCGACAGATGATTTTGTTGTTAAAATAACCGAAAATCGTACAGTTATAAATAAGGAAGAAAAACCGGTATTTGATATGAATTCTGAATTTCATTACATGTTATTTATGCATTCCAATATCTGATCGTTATTTTGATTTGAGTGCAGGAAATGAATCGATTGACATTTATGCAGGAAGTAGAACGAGACGCCAAACGTCGTACAGAAGAACGAAAGCAACGTGAATCAGTTGGTCAAAACTTACGAAAGTACAATTTATAATTAATTTGAAAATTTTTAAATTTTTTTCGCATGAGAATTCCACTTTTTCACAGAATCGGTAATGAAGCCTTTCGAAATGGTGAATTCGAAAAAGCTATTAGCATGTACTCAAAAGCCATTGATCACGTAAAGGATAGCCCCGTTCTTTATAATAATCGAGCACTTACTTATATTCGGTTTGTAAATAAAAAAAATACCATATTATTTCCATTTAAAATTTATTTCTTACCTCTTTCAACACAATTCAGATTGGGACTGTACAAAAAAGCGATTATTGATTGTGATTTTGTGTTGCAAAAATTGGATGAAAAGAATGTACGTTCTTGGTTGTATCGTGCCAAAGGCTACTATCTATTGGGCGAAAAAAGAGACTTCGAAAAAAGTGTGAACGAAGCAAAAAAGAATAATCCCAAAAATTTGGAATTTATTGAAAAAACGATTGCGAATATTTTGGAAAATAAATAATGGACACCTTTTCAGAAACTTCATTGGAAAATGCATGTACTTTTTAAAAAAAATGAATGAAGTCTCGTCCACATTATGGAATAAGCCAACTTAATTGTGAACCAAACATGGAAATACCACAGTTTGACATATACACAGAAATTTGATTGAAAGATGTCATTCAAACAAAAATAAAGTGAAGAATTCATTGTTAAATTAAATGTAAAATAAGAGACTTTTTTTAATATTTTCAATATTATTAGATGGCATAGTTAAATTTGTAGTTTTGACAAAAAAAATTGCAAATCGATTTGGATGAAATTAAAAATCATTTTACAATGGATTTGTTGACACCAAAAATAGAAATTTTTATTGAGGATCATGATGAATCAATGATTGATGATAAAATATACGATAAAAACAATTCAAGCAGCGGGCTGACAACGAAAATTACCATCGATAAGGATATTAAAGAAGAAATCCAAGCGTCACCGGTCAAATACAAAAAAAAACGTCAACAATGCCCAAAATGTTCAGTGACATATTCAAAGCGTGAATATTTGTCGAAACACATGAAAACGGAACACAACATAGTTTTGGAAAAGAAAAGACCTGGCCGGGTATCACAATTTCGACAAAACAATGAGGATGATCCACGTCCATACAAATGTGATTAAAACAAAAATCAATTTTGATTGTTTATTTTATACGGAATTGTATTATATTTTAGGTGATCAATGTGTTAAAGAATATACAAAATCAAAGCATTTGGCAAGACATAGGCGTACACATTTAGAAAAGAAACGTTGCAATGAATGCAATGAGATTTGCAGTAATTATGCCGATCATATGCTGAAAAAGCATGGTATCGATTTACCACGACCGTTTTCATGTAAATCATTTTAATTTCATTTCTAAATATTTTATATTTATTTAACATTATTATGGTATTTTAGGTGATATATGTCATAAAACCTATCGAACAAAAACTCACATTCAATCACATATGCGAATACATCGAACAGCTAGTCGTGTATTTACGTGCACCGTATGCCCGAAGAGTTTTTGTTTTGCAACCGATTTGAGGAAGCACATGAAATCACATTCACAAAATCGTTCGGTAATTTGTGATATTTGCGGTGATGCATTCAAATCAGCCGATACATTGAAGTGTCACATGAGGCGACATACAGGGGAAAGACCATATAAATGGTAATTTAGATTCAAATATAGAAAATAATTTTAATGATTATCATTATGATCATTTAGTTCACAGTGTCCGCGGGCCTTCAGCACGAGCAATAGTTTAGATATACACTTTCGTACGCACACCGGAGAAAAACCCTTTCAATGTGAATTTTGTCCAAAACGATTCAGTGATTCATCGACGTTGCTCGTACACAAAAGACTACACACAAATGAAAATCCCTACATTTGCCATTTGTGTGGCCGTCGTACAAAGCAAGCGAGTAATTTACGATCCCACTATAAACACTTCCATAAGAATAATGATATATCGGGACGTCAAATTCGATTAAATTCCCGAATATTTAATCGCTTTTCGCAAAACGAAATTGATGCTCAATTACAAGAATCGGGTGATTTGATGGCTTTATTGGAGCGCGGCATGCTGGAATTTGATCGCGAAGAGAAAGAAAAAAATAGCCAAATTGAAAAGGCATTACAGGTGATGAGTGCGCCGCAAGTCAGAAATGGTATGATCAATTTATTGGCACTCAATAAGTATAATTAGTTTTTAATAACTATTTTCTTGTCATTCTTCAGCGGAAAATAAACTTAGTAAAACTGAAGTCAATTCAATTGACCATGTTGAAGTAAAATATGAAGAGATTAGATCTGAAGTACAATCGTCAATCACTGAACAATGTTCAGCTGACATATCAAATGTGATTCCTGATTTAAAACGACAAACGGCTTCGCCGACAATTTTAAATGACAATTATTCTGAAGACATAAAATATGAATATGATTCCGTTGAAATTTTAACGAACAAAGATATGTTGAATATTGAAAGTGTTTTTATAGAGGATTCAGAATGTCCACAACCGTCAACTGAAGACTTTTTCATCGATGATATTAAAAAAGAGACCAATTTAAATGACGATTACATCGATGATCAATGGGTGCTTGATAGTTATACCAACCATCCGTCACCATTACCATTCGAAATTATCAAGTATGAATCATTCTGTGGCAAAGACGAACCGAAAACAGAAATAATATCATCAACAAGTGATAGCATTAAGAATAAGCAAACTAAAATTAAACAGAAAAAGGGTGAAAAGGAGAAACACAAAACACCACCGAAAGTCAGTGCTGCAAAGACAGAAATGGAAAAATGTATACCATGCAATCGAAAATTTCATGATATAGCCAAACATTGGGTGCAATTTCATTCAGGTAAATTATGAAACGGAACACGAATCACTGAATTATTTTAATTCTCTTTTTTGTCATTTTTCATTAGGTATTGAGCGACCGTATCAATGTTTCATTTGTCATCGGTATTATAAACGATTCGAGCATCTGAAGTATCATATGAGAACCCATGGTGATGAACGAAATTACGTGTGTCACATATGTGGCAATGCATTCTTTTTAAGCAATGAATTGAGAAAGCATATTATGAATCGACATCAAGTTGAACGACCCTTTAAATGTACATTTCAACAATGTAAAAAATGCTTTAAAAATCATCATGCGCTCAATGTACACATGAGAACGCACACCGGCGTTAAACCACATCAGTGTTCTATTTGTTCGGAAGCATTTGCCGCACTGAGTTCGTTGAAGATCCATGAGAGAAAACATACGGGTGAAAAGGTCAGCAGAGATAATGAATGATTTGAATTTTTTTTTTATTGAATAAAATAAGAACAAAGACCATTTGTTCATTAATTTCTCTTTATCCATTAGCCATATAAGTGCAAATTTTGTAAAAAAGCATTCGCCGATTGTTCAACACATAAGCAACATGTCCGAATCCACACCGGTGATAAGCCGTATCAGTGCAGTTTATGTGATCGACGTACGGCTCAAGCGGGAAATTTGAAATCACACTATCGACACTATCATAAAATAATTGTAAAAAGTGTCAGCATGTATGTGGATAATTCACCATCGGTGTCAATTGCTCAAGAAATTCAACGTAATCCATATGAAAGGAGTCATGTCACCCCGTATACATTGACCGATCCAACTCGACAAATCGAAGAATAATCTTTTTATATGTTTATCATATCAATTGTTTTAAAGACAACATTTAAATGGTAAATTATGTTGTGAGATTGCTGCATGACAGTAATTTAATTTATAAATTCACTTGAGCAAATAATAAATATGTCAAGTAACTAAACGAAATGCTAAAGTTTTTCTAATTTATTTCATCTATTGAATGCTAAATTTCATGTGGTCTTTATGTTTCTTCCATTAAAGAACTCAATTTGATAAATTTGATGAACAAACAACTGCATGTTTAACATGTTTCGATGAAAAACTACATTTTTGTTGATGTGTTGTCTAAATTTAAATTTGGCTGTAAATAAAAACACTGTATTAAAGATCTAATTTAATTTTCGGACATACAATTCTTCCGATAGGGATATGCAATTCCAACATTGACACATGCATGTATGTGAAGAAGTCAAAGAATAACAAATACACTGTTTGACAAGTGCAGCTGATCCCTAAATAAAAAAGTACTTTTGGGTGTTTTAATGAAAATCTCTTGAATTTATTATTTTTGTTTGAATTTACAATTATTTAAATATGTCAAAATATCGAAGAGAGGTAAGTTATATAATCATTCAAATCAAGGTTCTCAAATGTATGTGGTGAGAATATTTTGTGTCGTTTTAGGTTTTAGCCATATTTAAAAAATTGCATGTAACCCGCCTCAAATTATTCCAAGGCGATGAACCGAACCTGGGAAAAGCCCGTGCAAAAATCAATCTTGAGTTTAAAAACCATAAAGTTGTGGAAAGCGAAGCTGAAATTCCCGAATTGATTGAAGTCGCCAAACAAGTGGAACATTTTTACCGAACACAAGTGGTCCAAGCCGTTGAAGTAGACGGAGAACGTAAACGTATGTTTAAACAATTGAATAATGAATGGGTAATTGAATTATTTAAATATAATCAATTTACAGGATTAATTATCAGAGAAGAAACGGAAAAATTAGATAATAAAGAATTTGACGAGAACGCAAAACTGACGACCCGACGAGGTACAAAACAATGTTGCAACAAAAAACCCGAATAGAATAGTTGTAAAATCAATTCTAATTTATTATTGTTATTATTTTCAATTTGAATGAAAATGTTTTTAAAACAAAAACATTTATTAGTCAAGATATTAGAGACAAAAATATTAAATTGTTTTTCATTTTTTTGATCAATTAAATGACTAAAATGAAAGTATAAAAAAGTGCATAGGATTTTTTCAAATTTTAAACATACTTAATAGAATGGTAAAAAAATGTCAATCCAATTATTAGGAGCATAGTCAAATCTCTATTTTTTTTATTCTGGTGCAGCAATCTGCAATTCTAGATAGTTATCATCTTTGACACTTAATGTTTATTTGGCATGTCTTCTTGAAGAGTACGCACAGACCATTTTTACTACATGCAGTCACGATTATGGGTCGGAGTCATATTTGAATCGATGTGATCTTAGGTACCTTGGAAATCGTCATGGGCAATTGGGGTGGCATGAGGCCACCTGAGACTTCCCTGTATCCACCGCATACCAATTTTTGGACGGCTTGTTCGATATGAAATTCAGTCGATAGTTTTCCTTTCAATGTTTTCTATAACCACACGTCTCCCTATTGAATCGCCAACTTCAGAAGCCATCAACTATAGATGTCAACTTTAAAGGTTTATATTTTTGTGAAAATAATTCCTCATGACTTTCAACGGTATTTAGTGCAATTTCTTTAAGATCAGCTCCCTTATCTGGGATAAAGCAGGAATTATTAGTGCATTGTGCAAGGTATTGGATATAAGAAACTAAAAAATAATCCGCGACTTTCCAAACGTTTTGCTCGTTCACGAAAATGGATGAATTTTTTAGATACCCATGTGGAATACTATTCTGGTGTAAAAAATGTATTGCCTCAACAATGCATGCAATGGCATTGTCAGCTGCCTCATATCTCCACCCGGTAGTATTTCTGATTTGTCTGGCACTTGTTGACTTTTTGATTGCATCCCGAATAATATAAATGTTTACCCAATGTAGATCCTCAATGAAAATTGAACTTTTACATCTGCTGCATTTCGACTCATGCATTCATTTCTATTTCCGGATCGGCATTGCAATTTGCATTTTGGTCTTAATAAAATTCTCTTCAATTTGATATGAATTATGTGCAATGGTTCGCTAGTGTCTCTGTAAGTTCCTGAATATGTGACTACGCCATTTTTTAAATGTTCTATGACACAAATGAAATCAATTGAAAGAAAAAAAAACTTATTAAAATTAAGTGACCAATATTAGCTTATGATTTAAATCCATTTTTGTTACAGAACTATTTTTATATCAACGTTTACAATTTTACAAATCCACCTATAGTAGCGACATCTAGTGCATTTATTATGTATTATACACGATTTTCAATTGTTTCTCTCTAACTGAAAGGAACCTAATAAAGTTCTGTAAATCAATCAACAAATCGTTCAGTTTTTTGTTTTGGTTTTGTTGAAATTTTATATGAATTTTGCGGTCATTAAGGATCCTTTATTCGAATCAAATAGTTACATATTCACCCATGAAAGAAGACTACCGAAGACTACTTTCAGTATGCTATTATATTGTCGCAAAAATGCGCCCATTGAAATAACAGCTGACAGATGAATCAAAACTGAATGATATACTGTGTTTATAGTAAACAATAACAAATGACTCCAAGATGTAGAATAGCATGTTACAAAAAGATCATCCGTATACTCATTTAAGTCTCAACTGTTCGGTGAAGAATCGAAAATTCGTGTTTTTTTGTGTTCGTCCGTGAATTTGGCGAACAAGATCGAACGTGAACAACAAATTCAAAATTCGCATGTTCAAAAACGAACATAATCAAAAACAACATAAAAATATTTTCTGGTACAACAATTCCTGAATTTCACTTTCCAATTATTGTACGGGGAAAGAATGAGGAAATAAGAAGAAATCAAAAAAATGAGTCGATGATTTCATTCATTCAAAATGCTATTAACATTAATGCCGGTCCTTTTCGCATCAGAAGTCTAATTTATTCAAACAATTATCTCTTTGTTTATGAATGTTTTTTTACAAATTTACAACAACAACCGACCTTCGTGAGACTAAATCGTGAAATGGTATGAGTGTTAAAGTTGCATTTCGTCTATGATATAGATGAACACCAATACAATCTTAAATCGATCATTCTGGAATAAGAATGCAATTTTGAAATGTGCAATGCCATCTATGGCATGATAGAAAGTGACATTCTGGGATATAGTCTAAATTATAAATATCTTTGCTCATTTTTTTGTTTTTTTATTTTAATTTTTTTCGTATATTTGAAACATATTTAAACGATGGATTTGTGATAATAATAAATAATTTGATTAAAAGTCGAATGTTATGATATCTTCTAGTTATACTATAATTAACATTTCGAACTTTTTCCCTGTTCACCAACATAATTTAATCAAATCTAATTAATTAATCGAAAAAAAAAATTAATGTTATTTCATTTATTACTTTCGAAACCGACAATCAGATTTCAAAGCACTTGACATTACTACAGCAGTGTTGACCGATGTTTGAACACATTGTACAACATTAAGTTAGAATCCATAATGACAGAAAATTAGTTTCAAATCGAGACGCCGTTTACAAATAATCGTGTGGTCGAACAAAGAAAGAATGAGCAATTGTGCATCATTACCAAAAGTTAATGGAACCAAATCACTGACCTTTGAAACAATACTCCGATAATATATATTGTTAAAATAACATTTTACACACTCATTATATGCGTTGTTAATTGAACGATTTGATTTTTGGTAATAGTTGTTCCAATTTAGATTTGTAAAGTTTAAAATAAAAGTGATAACAACAAACCAATTCTCAAAGATGAGTTTTTTCGGTAAAATATTTGGAAAAAAGGAAGAGGTGCCAAGCACAACCGAAGCAATTCAAAATCTGCTTGAAACTGAGAAAATACTCATTAAAAAGCAGGAACATCTTGAACATAAAATTGAACAAGAACTCCAAACTGCCAAGAAGCAAAGTGTTAACAAAAACAAAAGAGGTATGACCGTCATCGTTTCGAACGGTGAATTTTCACAAAGTGAACCACATTCATTGACAAGAAATAATTTCTTAAATTGTTGTCAAATACTGTGAGACGATATCAATTTCATGATGATTCATTGCGTTTCACCAGAAATCAGTTAACCTATTTTAATAACAACAAGTGTAATTTTCAACAATATTTTGTTGTTTTTTTTTTCTTCATAAAGCTGCCATCCAAGCATTGAAGAAAAAGAAGAGATTCGAGAAGCAACTTCAACAAATCGATGGAACTCTGTCAACACTTGAAATGCAACGTGAAGCCCTGGAGGGTGCCAATACAAATACAGCCGTTTTGACCAATATGAAGAATGCTGCTGACGCACTCAAAGCAGCACATAAACACATGTATGACACACTCGATCAGATTTGCATAATACCAATTAAAATATTATTGATAACATGTTCATGTTTTAACAGGGATGTCGATAAAGTACACGACATGATGGATGACATTGCCGAACAACAAGATCTGGCCAGAGAAATATCCGAAGCAATTTCAACTCCGATGGGTGGTAAATTTACCAAGACAATTTATTTCATTCCTTTGTGCACGATTGATTTGTACGTTTTTTTTTTCAAAATTCTTTCTAGGGTATGATATCGATGATGATGAATTGGAAAAGGAGCTCGAAGAGCTGGAACAAGAAGAATTGGATAAGGAATTGTTGAATGTTGATAAAACCGCACACGAATTACCAGACGTGCCAAGCGGTGACATCAAGCAACCGAATGTAGCAGACCGAGAAACGAAAAAAGGTAATAATGTAGATAATACAATAGTCAAGACTGTAAAATTATGACAAATTCTTTATTTGTTTTCAGTTGCCGCAAAATCTGTTGAAGAAGAAGATGACGATATGAAAATGCTGTCAGCATGGGCGAGCTAGTCTCAATTATAAATACAAGAAATAACGAACCTCATCAAATAATGGCTATAAAACCTAATATAAAATCGAAAATAAAATTCAATCAAAAGAAATTAAATATATCGAAAATAATATTTTGTGAAATGCCGTAATTTTTTATTCAAAAACTGAAGTTTTCAAGTAAAATCACTTGAGATGAAACTAACTTAATGGCGTCTTTTATACTCATATTCATCGTAATCGCGATGCCGTTTTCTGTCGCTTCTGTCACGATCGTAGTCGCGATCTCTTTTTCTGTCATCTCGACGGTTCGTTTCGTATCTAGATCGGTCATAGTCCCTATCGCGCGAATATTTATCGCTATATTTATCTGCATATTTCTCACTTTTACGCTCTTTTTCCTCATATTTTCTGTCATAACGACGATCAGAATCTCGTCGATCCGACTCACGGCGGTCCGATTCCTTTCGCTCATCTCTGCGATCCGATTCTCGTTTGCTGTGTTTTTTCTTTGAGTCATACAATTCTTCTCTGATTTCATCTTCCGGATTTGGTTCATCATCACTGCCTTCTTCATCCAAATCATCGTCCAATGCTGATACTTTGGGTTCCAGTTCATTATTTTCCTCTAAAATGTGTCGTTTCTGTACACGCGGCAATATTATATCGCACACCCGATCATCCCGCAACAATTGATCAATGAATTCATCCATGTGAATGATTTCATAGTTGCCGGCCCGATTTTGATGCCGTAATTTACGATTATCGTTGTACAATGGTTCCAAATATTTGTAACAATCAACGGATGTGCCAGTGAGTCGTAAATAGAATGCGCCCAATGCACGAACATATTTGAATTCTTCATTTTTAATGAACTCAACAACGATATCTTTCTCCGGTTGAATTTGTAACATTTTCAGTGTCAAACATAGAAATGGTGTGGGCCGAATGTTACTACCAAAAACACCGCCTGTATATCGAATTTCCATTGCTGTAAAATAAAAATCATTCATATAAAAATGAGTTACATTCAATTGCGGGTGAGTTTATCGTTAAATATATTAAATCAGTTACCTTTATCGACAAGCAATTCCGCTGTTAACGCAAAACATTGTTCTTTCCAGAATTTTGAATCGTATATACGGGATCGAATTATTTTCTCAATTAAATACTGTGGATTGGTGCCATGAATTGAAATCGCATCTTTCACTGTACGATTTGCCATTTTAGAAGCCTTTTAGTTCCAGTACTTTTGCTTAATATTTAAAATAATCTCCTGAAACTATTTTTTTTTGCGTTTATACGTTTACGTTCCCATTTGCTTCTGTCAATGTTTTATTGAGGTTCGGTGTGAGCATAAGCGTTTGACATTTCGAACCGTATTGCCCGATGATGTTACTGTTTGTGTTTGCACACAAATACAAGTATGCAGTAATAAACAACTACGACAATATCAACTCAGTGATATAGATTGTCAATTGATGACAAAACCTTTGCTATTGGAGTTATGACGCATACTTAAAAAATAGAAAACGAAATAAAGGAGTAATACATACTATTTGCAAAAACCTTTGTCATTGAATCATATTTTCATTTGGCTTAGTTTTTTTTTATTAATTCTTTTTTATTCAATTCACGTAAAACATATTCAAAAAAATTGCGATTTAAGTTTGTGTTGTGAACGACAAAAAAGAATTGTGCAAATAGTTGGAAGTGAAAGAAAATAGATTTTAACAATAGAAATAATTTGCGTGTGATTTGTGTTGTGGGTGCAAGAACAAAAACAACGTCAACATGAGTTTCTTTGCTAAAATGTTTGGTGGTAAAAAGGAGACCACAATGACCACCGGTGAAGCCATTCAGAATTTACGCGAAACAGAAAATATGCTGATTAAAAAGCAGGAATTTTTAGAGAAGAAAATCGAACAAGAGATAGAAACAGCAAAGAAACATGGAACCAAAAACAAAAGAGGTACCTGTAGTTGATTGCACGTCACAACAAACATTCCAAAAAATGCTAATTAGTTTGATGAAATTGATCCAATTGCTTTCTAATGTTTGAATAGGTCGATTTTTTAAAAATTGAAACAGAGTTGCTATAGCGATTAATTTGTGCTATCTGTAAAAATCAAGTTTACCTTTTAACCGAGACATCTAGTATTGTATGAAATCGGGTATACAAATAAAAAATCGTAAGAAAAATCGCACGTCTAACGACTGACAAAACTGTAGGAACTCTGAATATTTTTTTTAACTAAAAAATTCGACTCGTATGATGTAATATAAATGATCGATGAATGTGAAATTTCAAGGTTAAATCTATTGTTTTTTTTTGTTTAATTCTCACGCAGCTGCCATTCAAGCATTGAAGCGGAAGAAGAGATTCGAGAAGTCACTTCAACAAATCGATGGAACTCTTTCAACGATCGAAATGCAACGTGAAGCCCTTGAGGGAGCCAACACAAATACAGCCGTTTTGACCAATATGAAGAGTGCTGCCGATGCACTCAAAGCAGCACATCAACACATGTACGAATACTATTGAATTGATAAAATTTAGATAAGCTCAACTAATTATTTGATATTTTAACAGGGATGTCGACCAAGTACACGATATGATGGACGATATTGCCGAACAACAGGACGTGGCTAAAGAAATTTCGGATGCTATTTCCAATCCAGTTGCTTTCGGTAAGTGTTCAATGATCGCCAATTTTTATTTTTTTCCACATTTTTTTCTTTTTCTTGAACAAATATATTTCTTCGCTTGAAAAGGCCAAGACGTCGACGAAGACGAATTGGAGAAGGAACTTGAAGAACTAGAGCAAGAAGAATTGGACAAAGATCTGTTGGGCGTTGGTACAAGTACACATGAACTACCAGAAGTGCCTACTGGCGATATTAAAGAACCAGCTGCGGCTAGCAAAGAAAAGAAAAAGGGTAAAATATCTTGAAAAATCTTGAAATTTCCATAAATTAATATAATATTACTTATTTCTATTGAATTCAGTTCCAGCTAAACCAGCTGAAGACGATGAAGATATGAAATTGCTTATGTCATGGGCTAACTAAACTGCCAGCAGCACACATTTTAATATCTACCCGATTCAATATCGACCGCAACTATAAAATATGTATTTTATCGGTTTTTTGCTTTTGTAAAAATTTAAAATTATAACAAAACCAATTTATTTACAATAAAGTATGGTCAATAGAAGAAAAAAATTCCAATGATTTAACACGATTGTAATGCAAATCTTATACCTACATATTCAATGCTATAAGTAATCTTGTAAAACAAATCAACATTTTTTTAAAAAAACAAATAAATTACTTTAAAATGTTAAGTACAATTGGGGCATATTTAAATCAATAATGTAACGCTTTAATACGGTTTTTATAAACTATATATAGTCATTATGATCACTGTTTAAATATAGTATTTTATCAATCCGCATAATAAATAACGATGAAGACCAAATGGCTTGAAAACACTTTAACACTATTCCGTGTGATTTACTCCGGTATGTTGTCACATCTGAATTCGTAGCGTACACTTATAACTCAAATCAAAATCGGCAGCTAAAACACGGTGTATAACCAGAACTATAACGGAATTGACCATTTCCCAATTGTTCGACTAAATGTTGACCTCGGTATCCGTATCGACGTTCAAAACGTTCTCGTAAATGGTCAACTGTTGGTGAAAATACCATTGGAATTGTTTGTCCATCGTGGCCCGTATATCCAAACAGCAATCTCTGAACGAAGGCACCCACTAATAATCACAACGCCAAATCACACAATTTAAAATAAAATCGCATCATTGAGAGAAACGGAAATTCTTACCCGCTTTTGCACGTTGAATGTGACTGCTAAAGGAGGGCGGCGGTGGTTTTATTTGTTTCAATTCACCGTTTGGTAGTTTTTGTTGGTAGCGAAAGAATTGGAAATCGTTTAAATTCAAATTAGACAGATCCAATGTGGCTGAACAATTTCCGAAAGTCATCATTAGTATGAAAAATGTTCCAAAAATGCACTAAAAAATTGATTGATTATAAAAACGTTAGAAAACCCTTATTTCACTGAACGTTCACGAAGTGTTTTACCTTCCAATTTTCTTCGGAATATCTCATGTCGATGTTACAATTTCACTCTCAATGGAATTAAAAAAAAAAAAAAAAACAAAAAAAAACGATGTTTATCCACTGACAATGGTCGACTGTTTGTATGTCGTCTTCATTCCAATATGCGTCCATCGTTTTAAGTTCACTATATGAAATCAATTGTGAGCCTAATTGAAATTCTATCGGCGTTTAATTCGATGAGCATTAAACAGTCATGCAACAATCACAATAGTGTGACAATAATTTCCCTATTTTTTTTCTTCATATTGAATTCACATATTCAATCATATCTTTTTCACTCTCTTCAAATGCATAACCATTTATTTCGACACGAATCGTTTGAATTGTACTCGTATGTGATGCGCATGAAAATCCAAAAATTGAAATTATTTTCATTTTATGGCGTCATAAATTTCATTTAAATAATTTTGCGTAAAACTAATGTTCGTTAGCACAAATTTACTTTCTGTTTTTTTTTTATTTCTTTTGCGGCTTTACGTATCATTCTGAGCCGAGCTAACGTTTCAAATCTTTTTGAATGGTCTTCGTTGTGATGATAACTACGAAGTTCCAGTTAGAACGGCTGGTATTGTTGTGAGCAACAAGCAAACGTAGTAACGACTGTCACTCACAGAGGGCCACGATAATTGTGTCTATTTATTTGTTTGGTCGGTCAAATCATACAGCTGTATAGACGCAAGTAAATGATTATCAGGCATTATCATAATAAAATCGTAAATGTAAGTGAAATTGTTTCAATTTAGAAAATATATTGTATTGCATGTAGTTTTAAATTCAAAAAATCAATTCTCAGTTGGAATTTTCACTAAAATATAAGAAAAAATGAAAGCGTAACATATTTTTAGGTTAAATTGATCGAAGTGAATGCCTGCAAATATTAATAGAAAAATATCATTTCGGTTCATTTTGTTTTAAATAGAAAGATGTCACGTAAAGAAGCATTGTCGCAGTTCATCAATCAAATCCATGGTCGTCCTGTAGTGGTCAAATTGAACAGCGGTGTCGATTACCGAGGTAAGAATAAGAACCTTAGAATAAAAGAAGAACATTCTCAAAGCCAGTGTGACACTGTTCATGTACATTTTTATGTCATTTTATTGGCAATTAATGTTTAGATTCAGTTTTGTCAATACAATGTCGCGATTACTCCAATTTAATGTCAAACTAAACTGATTTATTTTTCAGGTGTTTTGGCATGTCTTGATGGTTACATGAACATTGCATTGGATCAAACGGAAGAATACGCAAATGGTCAATTGAAAAACAAATACGGCGATGCATTCATCCGGGGAAACAATGTATTGTATATTTCAACGCAGAAGAGACGAGTGTAATGAATGTATTCGAATCAAACCAATTCAATGAAACACTAACACCGACAACAACAAAATATCAAAACCAACAAAAAAAGCACAACGTTTTGTCGAGCAGTTCCCTGATTACTTAACATTACGGTTGATTCAAAGACTTCATTCCATTTTGTAAAACTAGTTTTTTTTTTCTTTCTTTGAATAAAATACATACAAATTAAGCACACATTTTAAAAAGAAATAAAAGTGAAACATTTGTCATGATGAAAAAAAAATTGGAAACGAATGGATAAATTAAAAAATAAACAAACATAAGAAAATCTTATATAAGCAATTTGCATCTTAATTGCGCTAATGAATGCCTTCTAATGGTGAATAGCTCCTGTATTGATAAAGTTCTGGTCCACCATATCCATAGAGTAGTTTACCTCGGCCGTTCTCATCATAGTATGGATAACGATATTTTGGTCTAATTGTGTTAATTCGAATGTCAGCATATACATGCAAAACACGCAACATATAAAAATGCAAAAAAAATAATAATAATTTGATCAATATTTGTTAATATTTCACGCCTTTTTCACGTATTTGAATTGACACTCACCGTTCAAAGTATTGAAAATTGGGTGCTCGAGGTTGAACCGATGCCACTATCGTTTGAAGACCAAACATGCACAAAATCTAAAGATGAAACAAATTGAGTTTTCATTAAAAAGGTTTATTTTATAATTCTATTCCATTCAAATTTCATCACTTACGGCAAAAGCAACTAAAAATTTTTTCAACATTTTTTTTTCTCTATATGTTTACTAATTTATACACTAAACTTTCGTTCGAGAAATTTCGTTACAAATTTATTCCAACTCAACGGTTTTGGTTTGTTTTTTAAATGTTTGATGTTTACGTGATCACAATGAACGCCAAACTGAACAATCGAATTGAATATGAATTTTTCCAAACTTGAAGGTGAAAAAGTAATTCAAAAAAAAACCACAAACATACACGCACACTGGCAAATCGAGACAAAATGATCAAGCAGAGGGAGAAAGAAGAAAATGGAAAGAGAGAGAAAGAGTGAGAAACGACCAAATACACTGAAAATGTTTTTCACAATCTCTGGCTATTATTGTTATTACGCTGGTGAAATAACCTTTACCAAAAGATATAACGTAATGATATTCGAGTGTTGTTTGAAATACAACGTATTATACGTGCCAGATTTATCGTTCGCACAGTTTGTTGCGGTTACAATGACTATATGCGTTGTGCTTATGGCTGGAGTTGAGCTTCTTGGATCTCTCGCATACAATGAAAGAAAATAAAAAAGTGAAAGTGCTTCTTTCGATTTCATAACTGTTTCTTGTGTATGCGAT
Organism: Contarinia nasturtii; assembly: GCF_009176525.2. Taxonomy (NCBI): domain Eukaryota; kingdom Metazoa; phylum Arthropoda; class Insecta; order Diptera; family Cecidomyiidae; genus Contarinia; species Contarinia nasturtii. The sequence goes on from NW_022197768.1 coordinate 2,038,332, forward strand.
TATGTGTGAGGTAGAAAGAGATGAAATCGTCGTTTGTCTATGCATGACGGAAATACCGAAATAAAACACAATTCCAATAAATGATGCACACACGTATGCGAGTGTATTTGTCATTGATCACTTTGGATCGCTTACCAACCAATCTTCTCCGTCTTTTTCTCTTTTACAGCGGAAGTTTTTGCTTTCTCTATCACACCATTGGATACACTTCTTTGACGTGTTATCGTTTTGTTTAGGTTTTTGCTTTTCTCGAACCGTAAAACATCACAAATACACTAAACATGCGTATGCAAGAGTAAGTCTTTCGTTCGGCATTTTGAATATAGCTCACCAAATATGTAATCTCTACTACTTTTGGCTTTATGTTTTTAATTTGGACATTTTTCCCAAGGTTAATGAAGCAGCATGACACTTTTTCTTCTCTAAGACTCTGTCTTTTTTGGTATATTTCTGTATTTTTTAAAAATAAAATAATATTATCCATGAACATTTGCATTTGATAAAATGTTGGATTATCCAATGGCTTGTAACGGGTCAGTTGTATAGTCTTTGTGCCATTGATTTGTTTTTTTTTTATTAGCTTGCTTGTAATGAAGTTTGCAACATAAAAAATAATCCAACGTAAAACCTACTCTTGAAAATTGCCAGTTGTGTTTTACAACATCAACGGTCGTGTGTTCAATTTTGCTGTTTTCGTTGCATGGCAAATTCATTCGTTTGTCTCATTCGTTGAGTTAGTTTCGTTAATCAACGTATGTGGTTCGATTTCGTGATCATTTTTTTCGGACTTCAGTGAACAATAAGTGTGAACTAGTAGTTAATTCAATTAAATTAGTATTCACAACAATATCGGCATCATTTTATTTCCTATATTTATCGATACGACGAAAAAAAAGAGCAAAATTAAAAAAGAAATGACGACAACAAAGAAAATTGTTTCAATCGTAAGCTAACACCAAAATCGAAATTGCATAATCGATTTTCGTCAATGTGGAATATTAAACAGTAATGGTCGTGTTTATTTTTGCAGTTTATTGTGGTGACCGGTCTGGTTTTGTTTAAATCAGTTGCCACCGAAGATCCCGTCTCATTAATACTTCGATTAATTCAAAATAATTTAGTTGGCGCACCAGTTGTGCATCAAGTGACCGAATGGGAATTTGATCCAGATGTGGCGATACAGCGGCGAGAACTATTCCAAAAGGTGAATGGCTTTCGGGGTGAAAAATTGATTGAACGCATCGGCTTAGGCACAGACGGTTTACATAATGAACGTTTGGCCATTCAACGTGAACGTGACGAAGGTCTACTAGGTGGTACCATACATAAAATCAAACATGGCATCAATAATGTCGAATATTAATTTTTAAATTTTGTAAACAAACAAAAAAGTATATGTAAAAATCAGAGTATTCTTCTAAGAAATAAACTATTAAAAAAATGGATATGTAAAAATATATTGGCTTTGACAGTTTAAATACCAGTTTTTTTTTATACTGATTTGAAATTTCAGTGGACAAGTGATGCAATTCAAACAATCGAGTGAACGATTCATAATCCAAATATAAATTGTGATTATATGAGTGATCGTATTTGAAATGGCATGTATGCAAACACAATTTTCGATGGTGACATTCCCCATTTCAAATTGTACACACCCAAAAATGATATCGACCAATTCATCATATTGAATTGTACATAATGTATTTCGTAACGGAAATCAAAGCGAATATCTGTTTTATTTGATGAAATGAAATTTCAACAGAAAAAAAAGACATAAATTATCATATCAAAATAATCGTAATCAATTTCTTCAATAAAAATGCACTCGCTCATTTTGATCGCACCACACACAAATAGATGGCGATTATTTGTGAAAAAGGGCAAAGCAACGTAATTGTGTGCTGATGCAAAAACGTCCAGGCTAAGTCATGCACACCTCATTACTTTATAACGAGAATTGAAATCAAAATATATAAATAAAAGAGGTAAAAAAACATTGTTCGGTATACACATACCAGAAGTCACAACCATTTATTCGCTCGATTCCATCCAGTCAGCTAACCAGCGAATCAACCAACCATTGAAAATACATGTAAATATTGAGCAGCAGTTGAAAAAAAAAAAAAAAAAAAACAATTTGTAGGAAGTCGCTCAAAAGAGAGAAGGCAACAAACAAAACGCATGGAATAAACGCGCACGTGAGACGAAAGAAGAGCCGAACACTGCACCAGCATCACTATGTTCAGCGCACACACTCACAATGTTCGGTTGGTATCTGCAACAACTTTGAAAAAGCTATCTTTATTGAATTTGGTTGTGTTTACTTTGGGTGAACCCGCTGCTGATTTAAAGTAAAACCAAGTTTAATGAAATTCTATACTTCAGTGTCGTATTTTATTAAAAATTTGCTAAAGTCAATCCGCATTTATTTATTTTGTTCCTTTTCCATTTCTCTCGTTCTCTCCTTTTGGTTGGCTTTCATGTGCTCACTCGCCTCTTTCTGCTACTTTATTTTTTTACTGTGCTCTCTACGGTGGCTGGGATTTTGTTATGGTTGCCATTCGATATAAATGCTTGAGCATTTGCAATTGAATGCAATGGTTGGATATTTTTTCTGCTCCATCGTCGGTCGCACGCTTAACGCTCGTCACACGTACAGACACCATTATTCCACCTTACAAATCAAATGGAAAAAATAAGCAGAGAAAAAAAAAGCATCATTCAGGCACATTTTGCCGCTCTTGTTTTCTAGGCGCATTGATACTATTTCGTTTACATTGAAATCATTAATACTACGTATTTCGTCTTCGTTATTTTGTTCTGTTGCTCTCTGTCTATGAACTCTTCGGTGTCATCTCCTTTCGTGCTGTACTTGTTTGTTAGCTCAATCGCAACGAATACAGTTTTTCTCGGTTCGATTTTTGCTGCGCTTGAACATTGAACATTGAATTTAATACCCCAACGTGTAGGGAGTGAAAGAGAAAGGTATGAGTTGAAAGACAAACATTTTGTTTATTTTGGCTTTTTTTTTACGTCGATCGTCGCTTTTATAACCGCATCTCGTGCACTCTTTCTCACTGTTCATTCCATTTGTCGTTGATTATGGTGGATTTTTGTCTTGTATATTTTATGCGGGGCATTTGTGTGTCTTGGTGTTGGCAACGGTATATGAGCATGTATTTGTGTGTGAATCGGTGTCCATTTACTCTTTACCATCTCCAAAAGCGCTACCAAACATTTATGAAAAGGTTAAGCGGATTTCAAAATAAGTGGAATATTGACGAGAGTGATGTTACAATTTAAAAGCAATAGAATACTTAATTGATTTTATTCAACAGTAGCATAAGTTTTTTTTTGCCGCAGTTCATATGTAACGTATATTTTTGTTCTTAAGCCCATACCGTCGCATCGGCATACAATTTTTAATTAAGTTTAGGCAACTTCTTCGTTTGAGGTGTTTAATACCCATATAATCAACAAATGCGTAGCTGCTGTTCGAAGAAATATCGAATGAACACTTCAGAATCGATCTGCTCTTCAGGCAGAGGTGAAAAAAGAGAAACCACACCGCAAAAGAATCAAATAAACTATTTCATTATGCTGAAATCAAGTTAATTACCTTCCACTTGCAGTTGAATCGTCTCGAGAGAATAATAAACGTTCGTGTTTGTGTGTGTGTGTGTGCATGAGATAATTTATCGGAAATGTTTATTCATTTGAAATTTCAATTGAATCGATTGTTTGAATGCATGATAAAAGAATCTTCATTTCGCATCGGAAGCTCACAATTCCCGATTCTTTCCCTTTTTCTTTTCTTTCTTTTCCATTTCTTTTTGCTCGACTCATTCTTTTTGTCTATTCTGTATTGAAGTTAAATCCATTGTTGCGTCGCAATCGAATAATATCGTTCAATTATATGAAAAATATATGATACAATAAAATAGTGTGACCAAGCCCAGCGCTTTCAGCGTCATCGTTGGCAGTAAAAAAAACTGTCGCAAAATATGGAAAAAGAAGCAACTGTGAACAAAGCTTCAAAAGAAAGCCAACAATCCTGAAAGACAGTAATTAACTCTTTTTACTTTTCTCTCTCTCTCTCTTACTTTTCGTTAAATTTGCGACAAAAACCATGCAATTGATTCAGCAAATCTACATATAAAATGGTCTGTATTCATTCAGCTTTAATTTCGCCACTTATCATCCTCAATTTAGTTGTTTGGTCGGGAAATAAATGAAAGGAATTAAAACAATTATATAAATAAAATGTAAAAAGTGACTTTGACATTTTCGTTCATATTTATCGCTTGTCACTAACTGATACATATTATCTCTCTCTCTCTCTCTCTCTCTCTCTCTCTATCGCTTGCAAACCTTTTTAACATATACGTCGTGGTTCATGAAGCATAATAAAGACGAAATGAAAAATATGAATATCATCTATTACGCTGATAATTTTTTTTCCAATTTATTTTTTTAATCCTTTGTCGTTTTGTTTGTGTCGACAGTTTTTGGGGACATACACTCAGCGACAATTCTCTTGTCGGGATGTCGCTGTTCATCATATACATAATTTGAATAGAAAAATCGGTAGCATTTATATTTTGTTACTGTTGCGAATGTAACATACTCTTTGGTGGTTCAATTAAAATTTTCCATTAAATGGATGAAAAGACGCACAAACGTAGAAGAAGCAAAAATCACAATAGACATCCGAAACTCGAACCGTATTTGATGTGGAACATACACACCCACACACACAAAGCATACAAAACAATCTTTGATGATTGTGATAATTGTTAATGATTATCCACACAGAGAGACAAACACTCACCCATACACACACACACACATGTCTTTTGAACGGAGTTCCGTGTCTTGTAGAAGAGATTTGGATAAGTTGGAATCTCCTTCTTCCCATTTGAATTGAACATTTTCATGTGTTCTTGATAGAAAAAATGTCAATTACGTTTCAAAACTCATTTGATGACAAATGTTTTCTTTTGTGTTCAAATTTTGAATAATCAAATGCGATTCAGCACAAATAGTTTAGTGAATGAAAGTCTTTGGTCGCTTTTGTACCAACTATGACATGGACGGAATTCACTTCAAATTATAATATGCAAATTGGGATTTTTTTTCTCGTCGAATAAATAATCCACGTTTGATGCGAGTAATAGATTACATAATTGCCATTTCATACGAGTCTTCTGCATGAAAAGAGCAACACAAACATTTTATCCGTAAATGATGAAATGTGAAACGAAGACAAACCATAAAAAAACGTTGCAAAAAAATATTGAAATTTTTTGGTTGATTGGGAACGATGAAACATTTTGCAACATTTACCATTTTATTGCAATCAATCGTATAAAAAAAAGTATCTCCCATCTATTTTTGTTGTGCGATGAATGAAATTCGATGTGCCCGAAAAAAAAAAATCTCGAATCATTCGATACAAACAATTCTAATTTTCTACAGTAAAAATTTCATTTCGCGAATTTTTAATAACCACAAACAAAAAACGCGGCACAGAGAAACGAACCGAAAAAAAGCTTACTTTATATTTTCGGAATGAATACGCGCTTTTCAGGAGCGCACATTGATAAGAACATGCTGCAGACTGATAAAAAAATGAATGCACTCTCCACTTTTTTCGCTCTCTTTCTCACACACTCTCCCGTTTATTTCGTTATGCACAAAAAGTAAACAACAATTTTTAGGATATTTGATGTTCAACGGAAGATGCAAATCAATTTTCCATTCGCTTCACGTTCGCATCATATTCGTATTTATTCTCTCTATGAGTGTTTATCATTGAAAAATATGATGCACGATTTTCTCTCTATCTCTCTCACTCTACATCAATTGCTTCTGTATTCAAAAGCTATAAATTTGGAAAATATATTACGATTTAATGATGATCTAACTGAAATGGGCGAATAAAAGACAGCAAAAACAACGAATATGTATTTATATTTTGATATAAGACTTTTTATTCAACAAAAGTTTTCACAACAAGTGCAACGCAGTTTTTTCACTGTCAACTATCATGAAACCACATCATTTTTTTTTATTTTGCCACCTTTAACTGTAATCATCGGTTTGAGGACGACAATTTTGATGCTTAAAAACCGCGATCCGATTTCAGTATGCATTTTTTTTCGAAATTCTATTTTTTTCAACTCCGTAATAAAATTGTGCCGCTGTTGTTGATTAAAATGAGCATTTAATTTGAAATGTATTTATTAACAACAACAAAAAATGTAATAAAAAAAATTGCTTCACATTTTTATTGACTAAGTAAGGTATGAAAAAAGTGGTATATTAAAAAAAAAAAAAAAGATTTTCATATCAAAACAGAGAAAAACTGATTTACCCTTTGATACATTTAGATGTAAAAACCACACACATGCATACACTCGCTCATACTAATTGTCCACTGAATTTCATATGAAGTAAACGATATGACCGTATTTGTATCAACTTTACTTTATTTAAAAGAGTCATTTCAAAGTAAAATGGATAGAAATGAAATATAAATTCAGTTTTATTTACAAATTTAATAACAAATGGGATGTATCGTCGGTTTAAACAAAGAAAATCAAATTTGTGAAATGCAAAAACTGTGGAAAAGATCTTCAACAGATAAAGCATACACACACACACACTCACAAACAGCGCATTTCAACTGCAGACATCATTCCAGCTGAGAAAGTTAATTGTCATTTTCATCGTTAAAATGACATGTGTAATTGTGAGCATCTCCCAGTTAAACAGGAAGTATATAAAACCAAATGAGTGGCATAGAGAGAGAGAGAGAGAGAGAGAGAGAATTTTTTTTTCAAACGCAACCATGATTACATTACTTATTCAAAACAGACACTCATTAGATCCAAATGAAAACTCAACACTGAACAGAATAGACCATCACATCATTTATGGAGATTATTCACAACGAAAAAATGGAATCGCTATAAAAAAATAATTTAAATAACAACGATGCAAACATTGATTAATTTTATTTCGAAATATCTGTTTAAAATTGATTCTTTTCTTGGATTTTTTTTTTTGTCAAACATTAATTAATTTATTACAAACGATTGACCAATTGGGAATTGTAATCGTTTCCTCGTTGAAGAAATCGAACCATAATCGATGGATGACAAGAAAGAGTCTATCAAATATTTGAACAATGTTCTTCAGTATTTTGTAATCATACACTTCATCTACAAAATGAAATGGTGTACATTGTAATCGATATGACATTTTCCACCATCACAATTCAATTGAAAGCATATTGCGTTTGTGATTTAAATTATGCGACCATTCAATGTCAAATAAAAGGTATTAAAGATCTTGACATCGCATCAAAACTGTTCAACTTTCACCTGTTTCCTTATGGCACACGAAACCGTGAGCATGAATGTTTTCAAGTGGCTTTTATGCCGTTTTTCTTTCATTCTCTCATGATACGCGCATTAAAAACAAGAACACTTTTAACTTGATTTCTTAACTTCGAACACCGCTTTGAATATATCCATTAGGAATTCTTTTGTAGTCCATTAGTATATCGCTGCATATATATCGAACAATTTGCGAAACTTATTAACGGGTTATTGTTTTACAATGTTACGACTGTTGCTCTATTTTACACTTGCTTCGATGTGTTCGATACGTTCATGTAATTTATTTTCTTTCTCTCTTTTTTAAATTTCCAAATTGCCGATACAAATGCCAGTATTCAAAAATACATTGAATCGTCGATACATAAAATGGTGCATTGTAATGGGCGATAGTGAGTGTGGACGAGAGAGAGAGAGAGAGGGAGAGGGAGATTTATTCACTGCACTGGATCGATTCATCAGTTGTATATTTCGTCTTTTGTTCGTTGATATCTTTGCCTCCGTCTCTGGTTTCTTCGTCGTTTTTATCAAAATGCAATGTATAATTATTAGTTAACACATTTTATGAAACAAAAGAGTTCTTTAGGGTTGTGGGAGGGGGTAGAGCATCATTCTATGCAATTGATGGTTGATTGTTGTTGAGTGGAAAATCTTTATGATATCATTTCAATCGAATAAACCAGCATTTCATAATACGCTTATTTATTCTCTCACTTGCAGCTCTTTTGTGCCCATTTCTCATATTCGACCCCCCTGAAATTTTTTTTATTTTCATCATACAATCGGTTTCACTCAATTCAATACACAATGGTATAAGCATTTAGTCAATTCATTTCCAAGCAATTTCAAATGTTAAAAGCAATGTGTATTAAAAAATTGAACAACGAATTCAATTCAATTCAATTCATGTACGATATGTACGGAATTGTTTGCATAAAATACACTTTCAATGTATTTTATATTTTGATGTGCATTTCATTCTCGATTTTATTTTTTCTTCTTTCTTTCTTTTATTCACATCACAGATGAAATAAAGACGACGCATATTGCATCACCATTATCTATCTGATATGGAGAATGTGATAGAGATAGATGTACTAGAAAATGAGACGGATGAGGGGGCGGTGGTGAGTGTATGTAGATGGTAGCATCACTGCTACATTGGAATGCATGCAGACTTGCAAGGAGTCGTGGCACATGTAAAGCACATAAGCTCCTTTTCGATCTCAAAAACCAACAGAACATTTTATTATTGCAATCCATCGAGACGAAATCGAGATGGAATATCGCTTACTATCGCTGTGACTTTGTATCATGCAAACGTTCTCTCTCTCTCTCTCTCTCTCTTACCTCTTTCGTTGTAAGCATTTCGTGTATATCTGTGTTTTGTGTGCATATTTAATAATTCAACTTATAACATTATGACTTTCGATATCTTATGACTTTACATTCGGCTTTTGATTTTCTTTCATCACCCGAACATACGTTTTTCATGAAATTTATTGGGAATCGATTCCTCATACTATACAAATTAAGTTCCAATGCTTGTTCGATGTCTTTTTTTTGCGTGTGTGGTTGAAACAGTAAATGCTCAAATTCTCTTTACATCTCTATTTTTATCAACCATCAAATTGGCTGTTTCATTTAGAACGATATTTATTAATACGTATGCATATAATAGACTTCAACGGCCTGCAAATTTCTTCACAATTTTCTGCAGCAATGCACGTGCCTATGTGTGTGTGCACACGCAGAACAATCAGCTAGCGGTGGTAAGTAGTTGCGTTATCCCATTCATTTAAAAAATATAAATTTCATATGGTTGATGCCAATGCCATTGTCATACCAGTAGATAAGTCAATCAAACAAATGGTTTCTTTTGAAATGAGAATAGATTTTTCGTCTCTCACCACAGAATAAAATGAGCAACGAATGGCTATGTATTCGAAAAATATGCTTGTCGGATAAATTCTTTTGTTTATTTACACATTTGAAAAGACCGAAATACTTTTATTTTATTGCAAACAATTCAATTTTATGGATGCCAAATACACCCAGTACTTCGCAAACTATTTCTTTGATATTTTGAATAAAACATTTGTTTTTATGAACTAATTTTGAAAAGTTTTTAAACTAATAATCGTAAAATACATAATATATTGTAGAAAATGCGATAAAATGTTGAAAATCAGCAGCAAATAGCTTAGTGATGATAATAAATCGGTTTTCGATGAAAATCGAATGGAAAAACTTTGCAAATTCAATGTAATTATATTGGCAACGTTTCGCCAATAAAAATTGGCAATCAAAAGTAATCAGCGTTAAATCGTTTTGCGCCATTCATTCTTGCATTGTTGTTGGCAACCGTTCGAACAACGGAGAAGCGTTCAAGTGATTGCTTTGGAAAATAAAAAGGATATAAAGTAAATAATTTCCCAATATCCTTTGGCTTGAGGGTATAATAACCGAATGACGATAAAAATGAATCAAGAAATATATATATATTATTGTTAGTGATGTGCACAATAATAATCCGTTGACAGGGACAATACGCACATTGATAATAATTCCGAAGTCCAATAATGTTTGATGTGCGTGTCCGTCATTTCATTGACTGTGTGTGAACCAGTTGATGAACAACAATGGAAATCGAAGATGTATGCGCAATCGTAAATCGTACGGTTTGTATTATGAGAGGAAAGTGGAAAATAAAAACACTTTCGTTGCCATAATAGTCATGTATTGCACACTTTTGCTTACATTTCTATCGAAAATGAGTTGCTTTATGGTGTGCATTAGAAGTCGTGCGGAATGTTGTGCAAATATTTACACAATTTGGTAAATAAATGTGCAATAACGAGATTGAGAATCAATTTTATTTCGTTAGTTCTTGAAATTATTTCAATTTTTTTTTCTACATTAAATGTATGAGCAATCGGTTTTTTGCACAGTGTATACCACAATAATAATACACTTTTCTCGTTCTTTCTTTCTCTCTCTCTCTTTTTCTCTCCTTCCAGATAGTTTTTTTTATCTAATCGTTAATTTCGAGTCATTCCTTTTTCGATGCATGGATGGTGTGTGTGTATGTGTATTTGGCTTCACATCCTCGGGCTGGATACAAATAAATGAGCCGGAGAATTGAGAGCTAATAACAAGATTTATACGGATACGATGTATGTATGTGAAATGCTTCAGTATACACTTTTCGTGAGCAAATATTGGCCGGTTACAGAGTTGAAGCATGTGCTCAATAAGTCAAGTTTTGCATAGAAATGGACTGTTGCAGCTGGTTTTGTAAATTTGGTCGGTTGGTAAAGTGAGAAAGGGCATCGAATAATGACAAATACAGGTGAGAGTGCATCGGTCGATTTATGTCAATAAGTTCGTTTTTCGTCTTACTCTCTCTCTCTCTCTCTTTTCATCTTACTTGTCTTTAAATTCTTTTACACAAAATTGTAACAAAAATGTTAATTTAGCTTGCACACACATATATGCACTTGTAACAAATTTAATGTCGGAATTAGTCATTTTCTTCATTCTCTTTTCAATCGGTAGATTCTTTTTTCCATGGTTTGCTTTCCATTTTAAATGAATTGTCACTAAACAATGGCACACTGAAGATGTTCTCGCCAACCAAAAGAAAACAATGTACAAACAAAAAACTCTTGGTGATAATCTTTGAATTGTATACTTGGCTCTCGAACTCTCCATTCGCTCTAGTTTGGTCAATCAATTGACAAACAAAACGAGAACATGGTTTTCAGTGTGTGTTGTTTTTTCTTCAGTGTGATCGATATGAGTGATAAGGAATGGCTCACAATAATCTATCTGTCTCTCTTACTATTATTGTTGCTTTCCGGATTGTGTTTTATTCTTCAGCTTTCGCATTCTTCTTTTTTCAACATTTTACTTACAGAATTCGATTTGTTCGATCGTTTTTCTCTTTTTCTTGTTGTTTTTCGTGATATTCTTTGTCGCATTGCTTTTGTTTTGCACTCATTTGTGGTTTTTGTAATTTATCAAAGCCGATCATCAATGCCCATTAGGCGAAACAACACAATACAGAACATTGTTTTCATTTACCTTTTTTTTAAAAAAAAAAAAAAAAAAAAAAGGAAAATATGCACAAAGTTCATTTGCACCAGTGAAACACTTCATAAGTGGAAATTCATTCATACATTGCCATCGTATAGTTTTGGCCATTCATGATTTATTTTATTTTCTTTCATGCATTTTGAACGAATTCTACTCATTTCATTCTGAAACTATACGAAATATTTACAACTACTTTACCTCTTTCTTTCTTTTCCTCCTTCTTTTATATTTGCTTTTACCGATGTTTTTAAGTTGATTTTTGATGTTATCGCTTGTCATCGTCCTTTGGTTACACCATTTAAAATGTAATTTGTTTTGCCAATATTATGCGCATACGAAATTAATTGAGTGGCAAAATTTAATTTCCCGTATGAAATCATCGTTGTCCAGTTTCACTTCATTATTGATGTGTAAATTTATTTTGGTTTAAGTTTTACTTGGGACACGTTCGGTTCGTGTTGTGTGCACAAAAGGCAAATTGTCCAATAAAATAGTTCATCTAAATGATGAGAATGGCTATTTAGTCAATTAAAAGCATTGCACGCAACGGATAATTGCTGGGAAAATTGTCAGGGGAAAAGAGAGAACAAAAGCAATGTTGAATCTATCGAACAAAAATAGCAATCGTGCTCGACAACACACATACACATAATGAAGCATCTTCAATTTTTGGCAGTCGTTTTTCTCTCCCTGTTTCTTCAGCTTTATTCACTGCCGCTATCTGCCCCCCGATTACATTATTAAATTTTATTCGATGCTATCGCATTGATGTGTATTGGACGAAATTAACTCCATACGCACAAATACAACACCAATTACATTATCCCCGCTCCTTAGAATGGCAACTGTTAGTGTCGTCTTTCCATCTTTTTTACGCCATCCATGGTGGCGCATCAACATTTCAATCCAAAAAAAGGGAAAAAGAAATATATAGCCACTTTCACCACTTTGAAATTGTGTGGATAAGAAAAGCTGAAGTTAGCACGACATTCACTTGTTAGCAAATTTAAACGTATTGCTTCGATCCATTTATTCGTTTATACGAGCACAACCATTCACTCCGTGGAATGGAAAATAATGTAAATACACATAACGGAAAATGTGTATGGTATGGGAAAATGGGAAAAAGAAGAAGAAAAATAACGCGCTGTGTGCACACACATATTTGGTTGTGCAGAAAGTCATTTAGCCTATCAGCACCTTCCGCCGTATGATATCCAATAGAACCAGAGAATCGGATATAATAAATTCGCCGATTGATGTACACACAAGAGACAAAAGAGCGCATGTCCTCAGCGAATATAGCCTCACATCGTTCGTTTAACGTTGCCGAACATTCTGTAGCATCTTCAATATGGTTACATGCCTTTCCGCATGGAGAACCGAAATATATGGATGTTTGCATTGCGTAACGCTAACGTCTAGGCTAACTTATATCGAACAAATAGAAAATAGAAGAAAATGTCCAACAAAAGATCGCAATCAAAATTTGAAAAAAAAATCGACGTTTTAATGAAATTTTCGTCAGCAATAAACGTATTTTTTGCAAAAGAAAAACGTTTTTTTGAAATGCCATCTTCGGAAATTTGACATTGAAAATAAATGTTTTTAAATAAAATCAACAAATTTTTATCTTATTCATTGACTTTTACCAATTTTACTGTCCAATCACCTATCAGCAATAAGATATTGTACAAATTTGGTGAAAATTTAATATTTTTATTATGGTTCATTCAATTCCCCATAAATATGACGAGAAATATCAAACGAAACTATTTTGAGCATCTTTTTGCTAATGTTTTGGATTGTTTTAAAGAATTACAATTTAGGATTTTAACTTTGAATTAGAATAATGATCGTGTGAATCGATGGATTTTGCCATGAATGTTAGATTTGAGAGAAAAAAACTTCCTTATATTACTGTTAGCCATGTTTGATTAAATTTTTATATGAATACAAAGGATTATAAAAAGCTTATAAAATCAACAAAATTTTAGAGGATCCCCATGATGGCTAAGAAATCACAATGATATGATTTGAATCATCCCAGATACGTACCCGAATATTACGAAAGTCAAATTTTCCAATAATAGGACCGAATTTCTGATACTTGTGACCGAATGGTCAGATCTTTTTTTCGACAATTTTCTCCAAATGGTATATTAAAATCGCAAACATTTAACATTGACGTTCGTATTGCCGAAGAGTAGATTAAACAATTAGCACTTTTTTCCGCGAAAAATGTTTCTCTGTCAACATCCGGCTTTAGGTTTTTTTCGTATGCAAATATGAATTAAGATTTATATAATAAGCTTGAAAATATAGAATTGTATGTCTTCAAAGAAGAAGATGATCTGTGTCGCGCCAGTGTGTCGAAAATGTAAAAACGCAAAAGAAAATAACAAGACCCACCAGAGAAAGTCATTAACTCTTTATGCTGTGTTTGATCTCACCTTTGCATAGTTTTTGTACTTCACAAAAAAAGGATAGAAATGAAGAAAGACATTCAATTCATTGAAGGAATAAAATGTGTCGCCTTGGTCATTCAGTAGTCCAACATCAAAGCCTATCAACCATTTTAATCGCATCTTAGAATTTCAAGTGATAGACTTTTTGAATGACAAAACCAAAATATTCAATATAATCCGTTACAATAACATTGCAATGACAAAAGACTTATCTGTTGGCACCATAAAACAATCGGACGTTGAAGCATCCACATATGCATACTTGATAACCCTAACCTCATATGAGCAAAAATGCGAATGAGTTAAGAAGCAAAGACACGCTGAACTCACCTGAGAATCATTCATTTACACTATACATCTTTCGAATGGACAGGTAAATTATACTCTCAAAATGTTGATGAATGAATTTTGTTCATATAAAGGAAAATATCGTAAAATTTAATTGCTCTCATACAATTTGTAAAACCACAAACCCATAAGTGAGTCACATATGGTTTTATTGACTTCAAAAGTCATAAAATATGTTTGTTTTTTTTACCTGTTGAACCAAATATGTGAGTTTTTCATAATTTAACCTCAGTTCCGTGGAAATTGCGCATTAACAAATACATTATTTGACTACTGATTGAGGTAAAACGATATCATATCTTTAAGTGACTTATGTTGCGGAAGAAAGATCACACATGAGTTTTTGGATAAAAGAACTCGTAACCAAATCGAACGGACCAAAAATTCCCAGCTTTACTTGGTTTATTGGAAAATTCAGCATAATTTTGTGTCCAATATGCACCTTTTTTTAAATGGACACGTATGCAAATCGGTATGGATGTAAATATGTTCACGGTGGCAATTTTTGTTATTTTTTTAAATTAAGAAAATGTATCTTGATTTGAGATGTTGTATAAATCAAATAAATTTTGAATAATTTTCACATTCACATAAAAAAATTAATTTTTTATTATAAATTTTTATTAAATTTTATACTTAAAAGTATCATATTGTATGATTGTATTCTATTTTTTTCTATTACATATGTATGACATGAATGATTGAAAGCCATGAGCTTATTTGTCTGTAGATTTCTAATAGAATCAGGTTATACCGTGAGATGAGTCTATTCTCTTAGAGGAATTGGTATTGGACATTGGTATATTTCAACTCTGTGATTTTTATTGAATGTACTTCCTTTTGACTTCCATTTTAGTAGTTTGGATGTCTAAGTTTATGATTTCACGTTAGAGACACGTAATCAATAAATGTTACAAAATCGAAATCTACGAACATTTATGTGATAAATCCATATCCAAGTGGATAGACCCATCTGACGGTATTCCCTGAAAAGAATGGACGAATCGGTTTAGATATATACCTTAAAGCTGAGTAAGTTCCATTCATTTTGGTGCATGTAGAAGCATTTACTGCAAAAGCATTACATGGCTTTGTTCAGAATGCTCAAGAGCGGTGTGTGTCACATATACAATTGACGAAGCACATATACAAAGAAGCCCATTAGTGTTGAGACTGTGGCACATCGTACGACAAGAGTACAGAGAGGCCGAATGAAATGTTATACGAATACACGTAAACAATTTTCCATCATTGAACACACCACCATAATCGTAAAGCATACAAGCAAACAAGACATTCTACCCCCTGAATGAATGCGGTCGTGTGCTCGTTTACGTTTGTGTGAAAAATTGTTAAAATATTTATTTGATGAAATTAGCGCTTGCAATTCAGTTGGTGGTTGCTCGTTGAAGAACGATGACGTTGATTTGAGACAAGTATTTTCACTTAAAAACATACATTTTCTTTACGATTTTTTTACAAGTTATTTATTCCACATGAAACAAGTGCTAATACAATAAATAATTTTAGTTTTGTGGATTTTTTTTCTTGTGCCAAAAAGAAAACAATTTTTCGCATTTTTTATTGCAAAATAACCGCAAACACTTTTTAAAAAAAAATTGAATACTTTGAATAAATAGAATAAGAAAAGAGTTTGTGATCAATATTATATTTGGAAGAAATTCAGTGAACAATTTTTTCCATAGTTATTTTAACTATAGTGAACGAATAGACGAAAAATTAAAAGAAAAAACATTCACCATGCGATCATCACAGAATGAAACAATATCCAAGCCGAAAGGTGTTTATAGCATCGATCAAATATTGGGAACACACGATAGGCAAAATAACAACACAATGGGTAAGTTGACAAATTATTACATTACTAAATATTTGATTTAATGTTTATTGAAATGCGACTTGAAGACGAAACGAAACATATACATGCAAATCGAATCTGTCGTCTTTGGTTTCCGTTCTCTTCTTTCACCACCTGTTGATGCATACTAATTTGTTAGCCGTCGGCAATATTTTTGGGCTGATTTAAATTAATCATTTACCTAAGCAAATTAATTTGGAAAAGCATAAATTGAATAAACATCGACACAAAATATCGCACCTCAAGTCGTAATATGCTGCCAGAATGTCTTCATTTTTATGAGAAACTTCGATTTCTAATCATTGGAGATCCAAATTCTTTCGCTCCCGTAAAAGGAAATATGATGTTTGGATAACAAAAATTTTATAACTTAATCAGCACTCTCAAAAATATTAAATATTGAGGAAGATTGGCCAATGTTCAAAAATATTTACAATAATTCGTTTAACTCTCAACATAAAAACAACCAAATTCGAAAAAAAAAATGGAACTTTTCGTTTTTCAATGTAAAATTGAACGAAGAGTCCCTTTTACTGAACCTATGCAATGCACTAGGGCGCGAAGAATTCTTGAAGAAACTTCAGTAGTCAATAAAATCGAACTAGCGTGGCTGTCGACAGAGTGCAAGCATCTCGAGCGCTACAAATGTATTGCGTTAAACATTAAGATTTCAAGGAAAAATTAAATTGATGCGAACCTGCAAACAGGGTAACAAAAGTGTTTTCACTTTAACAGTAATTATTATATAAAAATTTCAAGAAAATTTTTCATACTGATGCAGTATTATCCCCTAATTCTAACTATAGCAAGAATATTTAATTTAATGTGAATTACAGCATTTTGGAAGATATATTTCAGTCTTTTTTTTTAACTATAAAAAACTATGGAAAGGAAAATGTTATCCAAACCCCTTTGTACGTATGATGTTGTTAATATAGAATAAATTTTCTGGACCATACCTTTGGACATACAGGTACGAGTGTGACATTTTTCAATTTGCATAAATTCACACTCGGCCAGCTTTTTCTCTGTTTACACACTTCATCTCATTTTCAATGACTTCCACGTAGTGGTTTGAAATTCTCTTAAATATTCAATCATTTTATAATTGGCTGTTAAAATCAGATTTATGTACATAAGCATGTATGCGATACATTATGCATTCATGATTATTTGCTTTTTCGTACATTATTCCGCAAAGCGACCAAACAATAATGAGATTCAATTCATTCTCTCTATGCTTTCGCCTTTTATGTTTTGTGATTTTTGAGGTATTTTTGATTGAAATTCTGATTAAATACATGCATTGTATTTATAAGGATATTTAATATCAATTTTTACTTCGTCTGCTCCAACATGCCAATTAAAATGAAACGTTTTATGAATGTAACGTATTTACGATTGGGTGTGTTTTTTTCGGTGATGCGGAAGAGAAAAAAAGAAACTGATTCACAGCAGGAGCTAGGTGAATTGGTGATCGAGACTATTTGCCTTGGGGGACATAAAGGCCAAAGACACACTTTGACATCATATACATATAAAAGCACATTTTTATAGCGAGGTTAATGAGATTTTTTCTATTATTATTTATGCCGCGAAACAGTGAAAGGATATGTTAGCTAATTGATGTGGTTTTTGAAGTAAATGGATTTCAATGTTGGTTATGGAATAGCTGTTTCATTCAATCAGCATTTCTAGATCAAATTTAATACAAATTTATTTTACCAATAGTTTTACACAAAAACGGGGCAGGTGCAAAATTTTCGTAGCGTCCTAAATTTTATATTATGAAAATTAATTTGGTTGATTTAATTTTTGTTTTCTATAGACACCGATAGTCACATACAAAATGACAATTGTCAATCAGATCATGAAAATGGTTTGGACATTGAAAATGACGATGATTATCCACTGATGAGCGATTTGGATGTTGCTGATCATGATCCCAATGACATGAGTCGACCACGTAAAATAAGACGGTAATTATCAATTTTAGTTTAGTTAAACAAAAAATCAATTGGTCATAGAGTTAAATTGATGCGCTTATTAGAAACAGTAAAATAAATATATGATTTTCTTTTGTTTTCTAAGTAGATCTAGAACAACATTCACCACCTATCAGTTACATCAATTGGAGCGATCATTTGAAAAAACACAATATCCCGATGTTTTTACTCGCGAAGAATTGGCACATCGATTGGAATTAAGCGAAGCTCGTGTTCAGGTAGAGTGCATTTTAATTACGCTTTTTTTTACTTTCATTTTATTTGATTGATTTGCAAAAACAATTGCAAAAGCTTCTCTTCGAACGCTTTGAAATATTTTTCACGCTTATAAATCCTCACATCACATTCTTGAAAGTCACCACATGTTTGATATGAGTTCATTTTTCTTTCAAAACTTTCTTCAAGTGTGAAAAATTTCAACATCCTCCCCGTCAATATTGCGCAAGCATTCAATATATTTTTTGCCAACGTCTCTAATCCATGTAAATTTGAGGTTTCAACAAAAAAAAAAATTATTTTTCCATAAACAATGTTAGGTTTAACATTAAATCGGGAAATGGTTACGGAGGAGTTGATTTAATGCAAAAAAGTGAAGAGTTTTCAAGTTCTTGATTATTTGAGTTCAAATCACGTCTAAGCGAAACTCATTAAAAACATTTAAGTTGAACGTTGTTTGTGCCAAAATTGATATAACAAATAAAAAGCAGCTCAAATACTACGTGACAAAGCCAAAGTGTTTTAAAATTATTGATATTAAATTTGCCACGAAACAGTTCAGCGAAACTGTCTATCTGTGTTTTCTGTACAAACATCTATAAACAGAAGTTTCGACACTCAATGATTTGGTTCACACACACACACACACACATATTTATGTATATAATTGGTGTACGGCGCAAAGAGGCGTTCCCAAAAAAACGTACCCTTTGCTATATACCATATACACGAGGATAAGAAACCACTGAAACGACAGTTCCTGTATCAAAATCGTATTAAATCATAAGGTATGAAATGAATAAACGATTTTGTAAGGAATTTATTGTTATCGTCAGCTTAAAAGTCACATGGTTCATATTTCTCAATGCCATTTTACTTAAATCTTTTTCACGTGTTTTATTTGACTATTATTATTTTCAAAATATGCAATGTCAAAATGTAAATATGCATATTTTATTCGGTTGGTTAATAAAATTCGAATTAAACTTAACATATAATTATGAACGAACAAAAGATTTACAATCCCTATTGAAATTCAAATTTTCGACTCACTGTGGTAGTTTTTACGTTTTCTTTTATGCTAAGAAAATCGCGTTTTCATGTCAAAGTGAATAAATTTCATTTCTTACTGACCTAAATAAATACCTCCGATTATTCTAAAAAGAGGCAACAAGAGCATTTCTCTTTTTTTCATTTCCGAAAATTATCAGTTTAGTACCAAATTAATTTCGACCAAACTTAATTACATGCGAATTCTATGAAAAAGTGGTGCAGAATGAATCATTTCACCGTGAAATATGTACGAGTACGAATACGCATATGTATATTGGATGGGATTTATTTTTAATGTGAATTTGATTGATTTCAATTGAATTTCGGTATTGTTTGGAACTCAATTGCCGTTGCGAGTTATTAGATATCAGGGGTTAATCGATGCTCTCATGGCAATCAACATCGCACAATAGTAAATAGGCGAATTAACAACAGCAATCAACGATATAAAAAAAAGCGACGATATCAAAATGCTCTCTTTTTTTATCCTCTCTGTTTTGTTGTCTGCATGTAATCGCTTAAACACAAACAACCCAATCAAAATTACGTGTACCTTTGCAATAGTCGACTGGTACATGGATGATATGTATGCGATGGCCTCTCATGGTCTGGCCGATTTCTCCGTGCACAGTTCGCAAAATATATAGGAACTTCGATCAAATGCACACACATTTATGAGCTGATGCATGAGATTGTTAATAACGTGCATACAGTTTCATTATAGTATTTAATTTATAAGCCCAATAATAATTGTCTGATCTAAATGTTGCACCTCAACTCTCAACAATCTATTTGCCATCCGTATTATCCTTGACTTAATTCAATCGCTGAGTTCATTGTGTTTGTGAATTGTGTGCGCACAACAGGGCAAAAATCCTCATTCTTGCTCTCTCACTTCTCTTCTTGGTGTGCGTTTCATCTTCAGCGAAATGGATGCAATTCCATATGAAATCACAGTGATATAAATAGATACATACATAAACCGACTACAATGGCAATGTGCAATGGGCGAGAGGGACAACCAGGCAAAGAGGACAATATGAATGCATTGAGAATAGATGATATTTTAAAGCGTTTCACAAGATGATTTCCCTCCTCTTTGTCTCTCTCTCTCTATCTCTGCGTGTATAACGGCTATAATTTATATTTCATATGATTGTATTTACACGTTTCGTGAATTGAAGGAAAAACAGCAAGTACATAAAATTCATGGTATTACAAATGCTTACATCACGTTACCACGTATTGGTTATGTGTATGATGCATGTGTGTGCGCGCGCGGCCCAGGACTTACTACGTATGAGAAATTATAAACATGTACATTGTATTTCGTTTCATTTTTTTTGTTCGTACTCTATCGCACCCTGTCTCTCCCTCTCGTTTATTTGCTCTGCTCTATTGCGTCTTTTCTCTCGCTCACTATTTGTTCAACATTTATTGTATGTATGGTATTACATCGAAATCCATTCAGATATATTGGCATATAAAATCATCATACACGTGTTTTTCATAGGCAATTATTTCGGATTTAATGTACTCAAATTGAGATTTAAACTGTTTAATAATTGTTGTGTGGATTTTGATACTTTTCAATCGTCCTCTCATATCTTATTTGTTGTCTTCTTTTAGCCAATGAAAATCAAATGATCCAGCATTTTTTTATGGTTTCATCTTTCGTTTCTCATTTAACTAGCTGGGCCTACAAAACATTGTGCATATTTATGCGTACAGTAACATCTATTTTTGTGCTCGTCTATTGTCAGCTCATGGCTACACAGCGGAAAAAAAGAGTGCGCGCTTACAATGCTACAGTTACACGCACAAAAAGATATAGATATATGGCTCAAAAAAGGGTGCACAATTTGAATTGAGTAGCCTGCCGTCTCTGTCTCCTTTTTTGTATTTTCAAGTATAAACACAATTATCGGCTGGTTAATATTCCTTCTACTGTGTCATCCAACCGTGTATATTCACACGCGCATCGATACAGAAGAAGAAAAAAAAAAGTTTAACGAACAAAACTGCAGTACACATATAGAAATCATTCGTCGGCGACCGATTTTGTTTGCAGTCATATTCAAATTAGCTGGCTTTGTTTTCGTTTTATTTCTTTATAATCAATTTAAGTGGAAAAAAAATCAGGCTTCCGAATGAAAACCGAAAATGACATTTTTATTTTGTTTTCATTTTGTGCAGTGTGTGAGAGAGAGCGAAGCGCTAAGTAAATCGCTTGTGTACACGAAATGGGGGTAATTTTGCATTAGATTAGTGTATGCGCGCGTTTGTTTTGAAATGAAGTCGCGCGCGAACATACGCACGATGTAAATGAATAACTGATATTTTGCATCACGAACGAACGAATGATGGAGAGTGCAGTGAATATGAAGCGCATTTTAATTCACTCACATCTTCTGTGGTGTTGTGGTGGCAATGATGGTGCAGCACGACTACCAGTAGTTATGCAAATAATTTTTAGGCGCGTCCTTAATTTGTGCGCTTGAAAGCAATAAATTTAAATACTTCCGCTTTCACTTAACTGTTAATGCCATCCAATGTAGTACATTTTCATATTAATGTTTTATTCGTACACAACGAACAGAAAAAAAAACATACATATATAAACTTTTATTGAGCAACTTGCCGCTCGCGCTCTCTTCGCAGTTCGCACATAAGTGAGTGACTTTTTGTCAAGCGCCCCAACACCAGCGGAGCCAATGATGGTGACGTTGATGATGACACCGTCACTGTGCTGAGCATCAAAATTACGCGATTTTGCACAAAACCATAATAAAATCTCGTAGCTGCCAGTTTAGGAATGTTCAAAAACAGAAAAAAAACCAAGAAAAAAACGGTTCCATTATTATTCGCATTCAACATTGATTCGCCCTTAAAATAAAAATACAATGGCAATAAAAAAAATTAAATTCCGACGTTGAAAAAAAGTCGAATTTTTTTACGTTTATGTCATGTGATCTCTTTTTTCCAACGACTCGCCACATTTTGAATTGATCGTATTTCGTTGCGCACTCATGACATTTTGCTTGGATTCAAAGCTTATGTATCCTTTTTTTGTGTTCTTGCACATGAATTCGGTCGGCTGATTTGCACACATGAACCCGTAATAATTGTATGCAGAACCACTGGATTTTATTCAAGGCTCGACCAGAGATAGACAGAGAGAGAAACAAAGGCGAAAACTACCCGTAACGACATATAGAAGCACCGATCGCATACTCGTTCACTGTATCCTTTTCTACATGCATCCAATTTTCTACGGCATTCAAACATTTATTGAATTGAATTGTATGAATTTAAATGATTTCACTTAGTGAATGAAAATACATTTAACTGAATCTAATTGACAATAAGCCCAATTATCTCGCCAATTATTTTAAAGATTGCGATTATCTCTCTGTCTCCCTACAAATCTCTCTCAATGTGTGTGACTTTGTATACTCTATCATTGTATTTGTCATCTCGATGAGTCGACAAGACTGTTTAACATTCGCAATGGATGTGGCGCGCAATACACACACCCTGCCACTGTTGAATACGACCGAATGCACGATAGATAGACAGATAATAAAGAGAATAGAAAAAAAACATACACACAAAAAGATAGCATCGACAGGAGGACGATTTTAACACACTAACAATTTGCTCATATCCACTTACGATTTTCCGCACGCTTCGCTTGCTATTCGACTTGACGGGCGTCTTTATTCACATTCAACCATTTCATTTGAGTTAACCAGCACAAATTGAATATATCTCAATTTTCGATTGATAATATTTAGTGTGTGTATTTATTAGATAATGTAATCCAATTCGGAAATGTGTTTTCTTTATGTGCTTCGTTCGAAAGGATATTGTTAAATTCGTTCGTAAAGTGTTTAATGATATCTAAATGCACAATCTCAATAGAATGTCAATTTATACGGTTATCGTGATTATTTTGGAATTGCAAAAGAAAACAGATAGAAAAAGAGATAGGGAGAGAGGACGAGAGAGAAAGATTGAGTGAATAACATTTATGTTTGACTTGAAAGCGAGGGACATTCGCATGGGAATCGGTGAAAATAAAAATACACATAGCGAAAATGAGAGTATAGCGAGAAAAAAAAAGGAAAACCAACGGAGAGACTAAGAGAGAGAGAGAAACGAATACGACAAATTACAACACAGTTGCCGATGCGTGTGCACTTTTTGTTCAGAGGAAACAATTTAAAGTTGATAAATTGGCTGAGCTTTATTGCTAAAACGACCTTATCTAATGAATCGTTATGTCTTTATTTGGTTGTATATTCACTTATTGTTTGGTTGCACTGATGAAAAATGTTTCGTTTAAATAGTAACAAGAGCCTCAGCCGCTTAATTTGTGCATTTTAAAAGCGATTAACAGTCGAAATTAGGTCTGACAGAGGTTGTGTTTTTTCCCCATCTCATTTGTCGGAAGTTTGAGTCGAAAAAAGCGGAACGAAGCCAATTGCATTTGCTGATGAACGAATGGAAATGAGAGATGAGAGAAACGACTTGGGGAAAAAAGAGATTGAATTCCAGTCTCTTAAACTTGATCAAGGCTCCTGTATGTATGTGGGAGAGAATGCAATGACAAGACCCGGTCCTGGTTGTAAAATTTTACGAACATTTATATATTTCCGATTGGGTTACATTGTTTAAAATAATACAATGCGAACAATTTGATAATGGTGAATATTGTTGCCACTCGTTCATAAAAATAGAGAAGGGGAGAGAGAGAAAACAACATCCATTCGACCAACCAACTAAATAAGCAGTCCAATGGATACATAATTCATGTAAGGGTCCGGGATTGCATAGGCGCATGCATTGAGAGAGAGATAGAGAGAGAGAGAGAGAGAGAGAGAGAGAGAGGTGGACAGTTTCGTTCTCCAAAGTTGTTGAAAGGCCTTGAACGATTCATATAACCAATTTTGGAACATTGGCACGTCATTTCATTCTGCTGATTTTGATTAATATTCTGCAGTCAGAAATTGGCCTTATACTTATCTATAGCAATTTATTGACAATTGGCTCTCAAATCGAATGGACATTGAAAACGAATGGAACAAAAAAAAAGGATTGTGTATCCCACAGACACGAATATGCATAGAAAATGTCTCATACCAAAATTCCTGCAATCCGTGTGGCCGATGTTGAATTTGAATAGAAAATGCTGGTGGCGTGCCGAATAGCGCTAGTGAGTTAAGTGGACTAGACATTGACGTTGTTATCGTGTGTTTGATTTTATGGGTAAGGCCATAGATCATTGTAATAGGTAAATATATAACACGTCGACTTATCCGTACGCTTTTGTCTTTCCGCTTTTGCTACTCTTTGTCCATCTCTCTGCCATTCACAACATTTTCGCACTGTGATATATTCGATAACTTATTGACATCGTTTGATGATTGAATGCATCGTCGACACTCGAGATTCGACATCGTCATCGTCGATGGTTGGTTGTTGTCGATATTGTCGTCAATATGCACTTCGAATTGATCTATGTTACCAATGAGTGGAGCATTTATCAGTGGCAAATGTTTATTCTCCATCTATATACCATATTTCATACAATTCGTTCAATGTACGCTGTCGGTCACGATAATAAATTGACAATTCAATTTTATTATGATAATTGTTATTGCCTATTATTGGTGGCATTGTGCAACGGTACCGCACACACCACTTTTTGATGATGCAAAACCAAAACCGAACTCGTATGAATGTTCAACCGAACACTCCAAAACGGACACGACTCACAAATCGAATGCGCGCACACATATATATAAACACACACACTATGATTTTTGAACATAATTATGTGCTTTGTACGGAATTAAATCAATAGAGTATAAGAACAATTGTTCATGTGTACTGTGCACAATTTATTCGCCATATAATTATGTTTCACAATAAATTCAGTGTTATGCATTCAAACAATATAGAGAAAACACATGGAAAAATGTGTACCCTCTTCTCGCTTTCGATGCGTCTGTTTTGGACGATGGGATCAATGCAACACGATTATTTGATGTGTGGACGACAAAGGAAATCAATTCCGTTTCGCATGAATTAAATTAAAAACTGTGGACATAATTGGCATTTTATTGAATTAAAATCAACAAAAATGCATGCTTCAATGCTTTGCATACAATAATGATAAAGCAATTTGTTTTTGCAATTTTTCTCACCGTTTTTTTCCCGCATTTTTTTGTAATTTTTTTTTGGCTGCGGCCAATACATTTAAAAAGTAATATTAATTTTGAATTTTTTTATATTTCTTGTCTATAACAGGTGTGGTTCCAAAATCGCCGAGCCAAATGGCGCAAGAAGGAAAAAGCAATGGGCCGTGATACATCAGTATATATGCATCCTGAACAAAGTGGATTACCCGAATTTCCAATTCCATTATCGATTCCGCATAATATCGCTGCAGCTGCGGCACATTCAACCGAATTTTGGCCGCAAAATTTTCCATTACATTCGACATTCAGCCCATCGTTGTTGCATCAAAATCTATTGCCAGCATATAAAATGCCAAACATCCATGCATTTCTCACACAATACATGGGACTCAATAATTTAGGTATTTTCAATTATCCACAAAGTTTAGGTGTTGGCCCGCGTATTAGTCCTCCAATGATGAACAATAACAGTAGCCCAAAAGAAAGTCCAACGCTACACGATGCAGAGAAATAAGCGAATCACTTTATTTTTCTCTAATCCAGCAAACCTCCCCCTCCTCCCACATTCACATTCGCACTCTCACATACAATCATACACGCAGCTCTTCCATTTTAATAAATTATTCGCCATATGAATGACGAAAAATAAGAGCAACACATTAATGCGACATCCCTAAGCAAGGAACAACCAAAACAACAATATTTATTTATAGTTTTAGTTTAAAATGTTGGCGATTTGTTTTGTATGATTTTGATTTGTGCATTTTCGTGACAACTAACGGGCGACAAATGAAATCGACAGAAAATCGCACAGAAATCAAGTGTAATGAAAATCTAGTATATGATTCAAACCAACTGAGTTACAAAAAAAAAATTAAACAAATCATACACTACAACAAAATCCACGCAAAGAAATACATCCATATGGATGCACAATTTTTAGTCAATAAGATTGAATGTATTAGTATAGTTTCAAATATGTGAAATTATATTGAAAAAACAAAAACAAATAAAAAGATCATACACACACACACGAAAGAAGAACATACGAAAAGACTTGACGAACGTATGAATAATAATAATTTGTATAAAATTGAATATTTAAAATTTTGAATGAATGGCATGCAATCTTACAGAGATACGGAGAATATTGGAATTATAATTTTAACAATTATTCCGACAAACACTCTCAATAAAGTGATTCCTTTTTTTTAGAAATGAACAAATGTGAAGCATAGCGAATTTTTGAAGAATTCTCTTCTAGTTTTATCTTCAGAGAAAATTGAAAAGGCAATAGTCCTTTTTTGTATGGTTTAAGCATAAAACAGATATAAAGAAAAAACGTGTACTTTTATCTTCTGACGTACAAAGGTGTTTGGTATTAGAAAAGCGAATTTATCGAATACGTTGACATTATTAAAATTCAATGGACGAAATGCCGGTTTCGAGAGAACAAATTTAATTTATTTGCAATTAAATTATACGCCACGCAAAATACAATTACCAATTCTATTACAGAAAATCTCTATGTTAAGAAATCCATTATGCTGACAACCTCCCCGAATTTATTTTAATGTAAAAAAAAATGTTTATTATAAAATATATGTATACAATATTAAAGCTACAAAGTAAAACAGAAAATTTTTCCAAAAAAAAAAAACTTTATTGGCATTTTATTTACTATGTTGTAGTTCTTTTTTTTTTAGAATAACATCGATTGGAAACATTGATTGGAAACACATACATGGACTTGTATAAAATCAAGAATTTTCAATATTTTTTTCGCATTGTTTTTCACAACAGTGTTTAGATGTTAAAATCCGTTTCATTCCATATGTTTCACATTTAAAGAAAATATGAATATCCTTTAGTTTTTACCAGTATGTAGTAAATAGATTTCTAACTGATCAAATCTCAATTTGTACCGTTGAATCTTAAATGCTTTTCTCTGGGATCAAATAGAAAACCTTCATCGTTGACATTTCAAGGTAAACAATTGTAAAAGATCGCAAACAAATAAATATACCCATTAACGCCTAAAAGTGATTACAATAATATGTGTATCATCCTTAGCTTTCTCTTTTCAATATTTACATGTTAAAAATTAGTGGGTCGTATACATTGTATTTCGGTATTGAATCTGTCATCGTTTGGTCGGTGGTTTACCTTGGAAAATGCTCATAAAATCTCTCGAAATACTTAATCACTTAAGCTGTGTATTTTATTTTTGTGCTGATTGTTATTCGGCTGTGGTTGGTTTTTCAAATCATATTCGATGATTTGAGTGAATATGTGGCTTGGCAAATTTTCTCTACGTTTACGCTCGATTCTCCTCTCAAATTTCTTTCATTTCTCATATTCATTCAAAACCAACTATTCGGTGTCTTTTTTTACCAACACGTCAAGAAAGTGTAGAAGACAAAATTCGAGTGTAATTTTGACCACGTTTTGTGTGTGTGGGAAAGAAAAACTGCAATGTTTCGTATTTCATTTGGTTTGTTTTCTCCGATCAAAATAAGGCACTTAGTGCGGCAATCTATTCATGACGCAAAAACGAAGGTCAAAAGAATATCACGACACAATGCTCATCGTACAAACTGATAACGGTTACTTTGTTACAAAAAAAACAACAACAAGTAACCGTAATACTTCTGTTTGATCAATTGGAATCGAAATAAAAGAGAATAAAATGTTTCAAACTGTGAGCCGATTTAATGACGGTGTTTACATTCGGAATATATTGAAAAATGTAATTGATATTTTACCGCGTTGATTTTTCTCGAAGGAAATACCGATTACAATAGACACATCACGGCAAAATAGCTACTGTTAAGATGGATAAAAGTGAAAATTGTTATTTTATCATCTGTGAAATGGATACAGATTTTTTACATTTGTCATTCGTTTTTGATTATCCGGAGGCAATTGTTGGAAAAAAGGAGAAAAAAAACACACACACACACATAATTTTCGGTTTGGCAAATCAAATTGAATTAAATGTTTCAAATGCTTTTTTATACTTTTTCGAATGTGACACACATATCATATTTCTCGTTCGTTCGTTGTACATTTGTTTGCTACAATGTTGAACAAACATACCGCATTACAAAACATCATTTGATTTTCGACATGAATGAATGAATGTTAGGCCAGGTTCATGGATCGGTCGATTTGACATAATTGATCCATACTGTCGATAAGCATAATATAATGTAATAAAAATGGGATATTGGTTTTCAGCATTTGTCGACTGGCAACAACGGCAATTATGTTTTCACAATTCTATATTGTTGAGTGTTTTCTTTGCATTGTTTGGATGTTTTGCATTTTGATAATAATTAACCAAATCGTTACCGGATACAATGATAACATCAACGGCACATTTAAATCGATATCTTAATGCCAACAGACGGCAAAACGATTGAAGAAATTGAAACGATGCGCTCACTTCAATGTAACACGATATTTCGTCTAAAGATGAAAGTAAATTAGTCTTCTTCTTCTCTTCGGGAAGTAAATTTTCGACACAAAATTGTGCTTTTCAAAAAGATAAATCACGTGAAAATATCGAATCATCCAACAGAGAAAAAAAAAAACAAGCCTTGTGAGAACAAAATGATAGTTTTGTGTATCTATTCTTATAATGCAATTGTTATGAATTAAAAGTTCATTATTTAGCATAGCCTCCATTTGAGCATACATGGCATTTTTGCAGATGTACAAAATTAAGTTCTTTATATTTATGATCTTCTTCTGAGTTCGATGGCAAATTAGGTTTGCAAAATAACATAACTACAAAATATGATTTATGCTTGACATGCTCATTGTGTCAGCATGTATCACATCAAAAATATGAACGAAAAATCTCTATATATATAATATTAAGAACCCCTGAGTGCGCGAAACAATGAAATCGACAGCAGCCGCGTTGGTACACAATGCACATATCGAACGAACGAATGAAAAAAAAAACTATTGAAAGAAAAAAAAAAAAGAACTTTGTACACACAGATGGGGAAATTATGATATGGTTTTTGATTAATCAATATGTGTAAGTAATTTAGGTGCAATTATGCTCGTAGAAAACCATTCAATACCGATGACGCGTACTGAATTAAACAGTTTTTTTTCTTTGCCGAAAACACAATCAAATGCTTCATTTCTATACCGTTGTCGCTATACTTTCGACCCATTATTTGTGCTCACCGCCGTTTGTTTCGGCATTGATTCTTTGTTTTCATCACATTAGCTTTTTTTTTAAATACATTCATTTCTCTTCAATCCTTACATCGACGCTCTCATTCATTTAAAACGTAGTAATTGAATTATTTGTACGAACATTGTTTGTATTGTCAATCAGTCAATAAAGTCTATACTAATATGCGTTTAGATTTCATGGGTTTTATTTTTGTGAATTGTGTATTGATTGGTGTGGAAATGAAAAGTCGAACAATGCGTAATTAAATGTGATAGTTCATTAAATTAAGCGAAATAAAAAATTTAGTAAATCATAATGAATGAATGGCATACGGTGTATTTTGTGAAATTATCAAAATTTCGTAGGCGATTTAATGTCGTGCCTCTGTCTCATCACACCAGCAAGAAAATGAAAACACAATACGTCACACATTTGATGCCAAAAATAATATGACGTGAATATGATATATATATTTCGCCAAAATGGGTTTGCATTTATTTTCGTATTTTTTTTTTAGCAACAATAAAAACGCTTCCACTTATATATCTCAGGTGACATGCTGTAATGCGTTATGCCATAAAACATCTGGTATAGATGCGGGCATTGCGACCGGTTTTCTTTAGCCGGCGCAACTGTGCAACGCATATTACATTTGATGCAATGCGTTGAATGGGTTATCAAGTGCTGCCTGTGGTGCCTTTTTTGTGTCCATACATAATCTTGATTTCGTTTCAAATGCCGCGAAATTGCTTGGCTCTGTGCAAATGGAACGAACAAATAAAAAAAAAACGGAGTTCGTCATAAGTATGTTGTCATTAAATTTCGGCTTTCGATTAAGCGCAACCATATCACATTCACATTGCTGGGCATAATCATGTCTCTGTGAGTGTGATAAAGGCACCAAATGAGTATAACGAATAATATTTCATTTGGCATGAGATTTTATTTGTATGATTCAGAGAAAAAAAAATGAGAAGTGTATTAATACCGGTATATTAGCTTGTGAAAGACGAAAAGGCATTAATGTGTCAGAGAGTGAGAGAGAGAGAGAGACAGAGAAAAGAAGTAAGAATGTCATAACAAATGCCATGATGATTTAAAGATGTAATTCGTGCAAATTACACTTGTATCCAGCCATCCTAAATCAGTCATTACATGGCACTTTGTATGTGTCTCCTACTTAAATTACATCGTGGCTTTTATTTTCTCTTGCGCTTGTGGATCTGTATCATTCATTTACTCTGCAAATTGTCGCCCGTTTCGTGGTGCTTGTGTTTCGTTTTTCTTCACATTTCTTTCGTTTTTTTTCAATGTGAATTTGCACGCAAGTAATTATATTGTCGTTTTCATATTGTATTTACATAAATCCATTTCTATTGCTTTTCCTTCCTATTCATCAGCAGTTTAAGTTTAATCAACGATTTAAAATTATACAACCATTCAGCCCAAAACATTCATAAATTCATCAATCGACAGAGGTTGAGAGGGTAGCAGACACTTATGATTTTCATGTTGATTTGTCGATTTTCGGATGAATGGGTGTGCTTGTGCTTAAGAGCGACAGAATAAGACTGTCTTTGTATGTAAATATATGAATGTACCGAATATTACATCGAACCGGTAGCCATTTGGCGAAAAACGAATCATGGCATGCATAAACGCTAGATTTTATTGTTTATCTTTCGGCATCTATATGCATCGATGTGTGTGTGTGTGTATGTGTGCTTGTGTGCGCGCGCCCCCTATTCCGTTGCTCAATTCACTCGACATCTTCATCGTATAATTCCATCTAAGAGATGTGAATTTGTTTCAAATTAATATTAAATTTGCGATTGAACTCAAACACACTTATGGCGAAGAGCAAAAAAAAAAATGTTTGAAAGAGCAGCAGTGTACGGTGCAAAAAACGGAGCGGGAAAGAGACTCGATATCAACGGTGATTGTTGGGCGCTCGCTGGCGAAATGGAAAACGAGCGAAAATGTGAGTGGCTTGGCATGACTGAGGAGGGAGAAAATAAAGTAAATCTTTTCATTTTGAATTTTAATACCATCAAGTGAACTTGAGTTATAATGCTTTGACGACTTCAATGTTGCTTTCACAGAAAAAGAGAGCCAGAAAGAGAGAACGTCCTTTCCAACAAATGAGACCGCGTCATTAACTTGTACAAATTTTGCGGTCGACAAAATATATTAAGTGAACATTTTCGCGTACACTCACACTGGTGTCTGTCGGTGTATGAGTGAGCATGAGTTGGAGCAAATGAGTGCGATCAGCATATATCCACAAATGGCAACTAAATACACTGTCAAGCTGAAAATATTTAATGCATTTGCATATGATGCTGATGACTCATTCGTTCTTTCGCCATTCTCAATTTGCAATAAATTGCTATTTATCTTTCGATTTTTTTTTTGTTGGTTTTTCTTTTTCTTAGTTTTACCTTCGATGTCAAAGTTTACTTGCATCCAAAATTTCCATTTTGATCGAATAAATTTTGGTAATATCCGTTATGTTTATAAGTAATCAAATCAAAATTGAGGTTTAATTTAACAAATCAATGCGGTAAAGTCGTTGGTGTGGGGGACTTAACACAATTGCAGCGTGTGTTGTTAACACTTGAAAGTAATTCCATTCATGCAGATGCTTAATTATGATTTTATTATTTATTAAATTTCAACAATCTTCTCGATTGCCCCATACACTGCTAATGCCTTCATTCAATTGCACAAAATGGATGAAGAGACAGAGAATGAGAGAGAGAAAGAGCAAAAAATGTAGAACAAAATACCTACTTCACTATTGACTGATTCACTATTGTGTCAATAAAAAAAAATTTAATAAAATCGAGTCAAACGTTGAGTCGTGTTGATCAACAAAGCAGGAAATAAACTCCGAAAATCGAATAGGAATAAAGAAAAAGGAAGAATACACCGAATACAACGCACAATTCAATCCGCAAAGAGATCAATGAACAAATCGCTATTTCCATCTCACTTTCGTATTATTCATTGGGGCTGGTGCGAAGTTTGCATTCTCCTTTTGACATTGTTCTGCAGCATGCATGCCCGTGATATGCTATGCTTGTAATGAGCATGTGTATGTATATACTCTAGGATTGCTTCTGCTTCAGTGCGCATTTAATGTTTGGTGTTTATATTCACAACGTATACAAATAATAAATCATTATCGGGTACTTAAGAACTTTTTAAACATCATTTTGGTACAATAACACACGTATTTAGTTTTCGGTTTTTTTTTCGTCTTCTTTTGCTTTAAAATTTTGTGCGTTTTTTACACTTTTCACATTTGCCGATGCCGCTGCAAAATGCAACAAATGTTATTGAGAAAAAGTTGGCTTATCTTCACACTTGAAACTTTACCAAGCGAAAACAAAACGAAATCAAAACAACGAAAATCGTTTTTCTTCTTTTAAAATGCATGCGGTATCGTTGACATTCTCTTGAGTATGCTTTGTTCCTTTTGTCGTCGTTCAAAATGAGTTGAAGCAGTGCTGTGTTGTGCCGATGATGAAGAGAGAAAATCTTCATCGCACCCAAATAATAGATAAAAATAGAAACATCATATTGATGCTTAATGCAGGCACATACAGTGTAAAAAAGAAAGAGTATTACGACAAATGGTGCTACAAATAAGAAAAGACCATGTCATTTACACAATATGGCATTTTTGTAGGTGCGATTTTACACAAAGGTCTTTCTCAATAATGTGTATGTCACAAGTGTTGGAAACGTTTATTTTTTTTTTTGTGTGTGAATAATGCCGCTAATAATTTCAAGCTCAATGATGAAAGAGCAAGATAATGCTGAAATGATATTGAAAGTCTAAACATACCGATGCACATACACACACATACACGGTACCGCAAACACAATAACAGTAATAGAATGACAAAGGTGGCAAATTTGACAGTAAAGGCATTAGAATTTCCAATCGTAATTATTGAACAAAAATGAGCTAAATTAACCATAAAACCTGGGATAATTTCCATTTAAGCGCTCTTATGCTCTTCACATACCTACTTGAATTTCATCGAAAACAAATACAACCAATTCATTTGTCTCATCAATGATTTTTTCGCTCTTCCCTTCGTTTATATGTGGCATGATTGTAATAACAATTGATTGAATAAATATTAATCGGGGATTTTTGTATATTCGAAACAGCACGATATTGCGGTCGATTCTTTTTAGATCTTTAAATTGGAAAATTGAAATCTTGTTGCCATTATGGCAAATAATAAATCTGTTTGAGAAATTTTAAAATTGGAAAAAAAAAATAAACCTGCAATTAAAATGGGTTCACATTGATCGGTGAAAATCGATTCATTTTCTTTTTAGAAATAAATAACAGAGAAAAATGAATGAAAATTATTTTCTACACAGAAGATAAATAATCATACCAATTAATTTTCTGTAATTTTCATTTATATCATATACATTGTCGTGTATAATATACATCGCGCGCATTATGCGAATGCCATACGATCCGGCTCAATAACAAGCATCTTTACTCTAATGAGAGCATAAAAAGCAAAAATTGAGAATGAGACGAGAAAAAGAACTGCAATTCATTCATTGAAACATCGTGAATTTGAGAATTGCCAGTGTTTGTGTGTGTGTTCAAAACATTGAAGTTCAAAGACCACGCTTATGTCTCATCTCTATTTCTCTTCAATTTGCATGCAATGTATTCTATTTTAAATGGTTCCGTTTTATTTGTCACACTCTACAAGATTTAAGAATCTTTCGGCATAAGATCACAGTATTATTTTCTTCGTATTTTGCTTTGCAGGGCAACGTCGCTGTAAAAGTGATGTATGTTTATAACAAAGAAATTACATTAAAAGAAAAAAAAAGTAAAACAGTGAACACACAAAATACTACGTTGAAGTAGTGAAGGATATCGCACACACAATGAATAAGTGAATGAGTGAGTAAAATAAGAAAATGAAAATGCTGTTACACTGCCAACCCATGCACATTTTTAATTCCTTTTTGGTTCGATCGTATTTTTCAGTACTTTACACTTCATTTCAACATTCATTGAATTGCTCTGAATGCATTTATTATATTTCGGCTTGTGTTGTTTATACGCCGGCTTTTAAACAATTCCATGCATTTCTACATTTCTTTTTTTTTGAACTGGGTGCCAAAGACATTCACAACACATTGTCTTCTCGTATATTGACTGTTACATTTCTCTATCGCTCTCTTTCTTCCTTTCTCTTTCGTTCCCTCTTTTTTTAAACAGCATTTAAGTGGCATTTGTTATTGTTGTTAGTAATTTAGTTCGGCTTCTGTTATTTCGTCTGTTGTTTGTGTGTTTATATCGATCAAGTACTTAAAACTCATCGATTTGCACACATTGTTTTCGATTTTTCGAATACGTGAGAGATTCCTTTGAATGAACAAAGAAAAAAAGAGAAGGACTTTGTACATTGACAATGTATACACCTTGGGTGTGCGTAATTATCAACATTTTGTCATATTTTGAATTAAGTGCCGATCGGTATTCTCTTCGTTAACATATGCCTTTTTGAACAAAAACAAAATTATTTTATTCTAACCTTTGAAGCAATAAAAAAAAAAATAAAAAAAGAGTTTAAAGTTATTTTTACACAAATATATGCCTTCCATCGTAATAAGAGCAATCATATTATTTATTAAAAGTGTTGCTATAAAATCGCTTCTTAGTAGTGCTTCTGTTGCTCATTTTCCTTGATCAAGTGAAAACGTATTTGCGTTGATCTTCGTGAAACGTTACCATTTATGGTTATGAAAACATAACGTACGCCTTTCGTTCTCTCCTTCTTTCGCTGTGGAAAATTTTGTTTTAGTATTTTTTGGTTGCCTCATTTTCCTATGTTCTTTTTTTACATTTCTTTTTTTTTTAATTCTCGCACACATGCCTCGACTAGATTTTCCAATTGCTTCGATATTTCAGGCGTTTATGGTGTTTGCTTAAGTGAATAAAAGCGTCTCTCCGTTAGAGATTTTTGTGTAGGGGGGCGCGCAACACAGAACGCAAAATTGTCTGTGATTAGTTAACTCACATCGACATAATTCTCGTTGGTTGTGAAAACATTTACATGAAAATAACTAAAATGCTATACACGAAAACAAAACAAAACAGATGAGTAACAAAAAATAGACTGTGATTCCGATGCAGACATATGTACATTGACTTGATTGCTCTGACAGCGCTAAAAATACGACGAGAAGGAAAAATTATTGATGGAAATATGAACACAGCAACGAATATCAAGCAATACCAAATGCCTCCGTTCTCTTCGTTTTGCGCAATGAATGAACCGTGAAAATAAAACGGAACGAAGCACGAACAGTGCGTGAGATATATAACAACTGAGAGTTAAAACTATAATCGATGGGCGCAAAAAAAGAAAAAAATTGTGCCGTTGAAAGATATGTTTGAAGTTTGTTTGTGATATACGTTATTGAAAATGGTATATTTTTAGATTAATTTTCTGTCTCTACACAAGATAGTCGAAATGGACGATTGCTTGATACAATTTGGGAGTTTTCACATTTTTCACGTCCAGATTTGATGATTCAATTTAGAAAATCAAGGTTTTTTCACATTATTGTTAACATTTGACCCAATTCATGATGAATTGGTGAAATTTTTGTGATCATGACTAAATAGAGAGGAATGAATGTCTCAATAAAAACTTCAATTTGCTTTTTTTAAAATTAAATTCATTTATTATTAGATGTTATTAATGAAACGATATTGTTTGTATATTGTTGTTGTTGTTGTTGTTGCTGTTGTAGTCGTTAAATGTAGGTTTGTTTCGATGCAGTATTTACGATGAAATAAATATCTGTCTGGTCATTGTAATTGATATGATGCCAGATGATTTTGATGCAATTGGGATTGATGCACACAATAAAAGAATTAACACACTTAGAAACATTTGCGGTGAACGATTCCTGGACCGCTTTCGTCGTATTCTTCCTTTGAGATCCACATTTGTTGGAAAGTGGACAATGAAGCCAAGATTGAACCACCGATCCATACGGAGTATTTACGTTCTGGTGGAGCGATGATCTTGATTTTGATGGTTGATGGTGCCAATGAGGTGATTTCCTTTTGCATACGATCGGCAATACCTGGGTACATGGTGGTACCACCTGACATGACGATGTTAGCGTACAAGTCCTTACGGATATCAACATCGCACTTCATGATTGAGTTGTAGACAGTTTCGTGAATACCGCATGATTCCATACCCAAGAATGATGGTTGGAACAATGATTCTGGGCAACGGAAACGTTCATTACCGATGGTGATGACTTGTCCATCAGGCAATTCGTATGATTTTTCGAGTGAGGTTGAAGCGGCAGCGGTGGCCATTTCTTGTTCGAAGTCAAGTGCAACATATGATAATTTTTCCTTGATGTCACGAACAATTTCACGTTCGGCGGTGGTTGTGAATGAGTAACCACGTTCGGTGAGGATTTTCATGAGGTAATCAGTCAAGTCACGACCGGCCAAATCCAAACGGAGGATGGCATGTGGCAAGGCATAACCTTCGTAGATTGGGACGGTGTGTGAGACACCATCACCAGAGTCCAAAACGATACCGGTGGTACGACCCGAAGCGTACAATGAGAGGACAGCTTGGATGGCAACGTACATGGCTGGAGCGTTGAAGGTTTCAAACATGATTTGGGTCATCTTTTCACGATTGGCTTTTGGATTCAATGGAGCTTCGGTCAAGAGAACTGGATGTTCTTCTGGGGCGACACGCAATTCATTGTAGAAGGTGTGATGCCAGATCTTTTCCATATCATCCCAGTTGGTGATGATACCGTGCTCAATTGGGTATTTCAAAGTCAAGATACCTCTCTTGCTTTGAGCTTCATCACCGACATATGAGTCTTTTTGTCCCATACCGACCATGACACCTTGATGTCTTGGGCGACCGACAATTGATGGGAAGACGGCACGTGGAGCATCGTCTCCGGCAAAACCGGCTTTGCACATACCGGATCCTATAACGATAAATAAACGAAATTAATTTCAAATAAAACATATTCATTTCTCATTTTAATAAATTCATAAAATCATATTTGAACTCAACGCTCTGCTCTGTTCACATTTTAAATTAATACATGATCAATTTTTGATATTCAAATATCGATTAACATTTGAGGTCATTTTATATTTTAGATCATTTGAGCAAATAAAACGAGAAAATATAAGCTTTAAAACGTTATTTTACAATTGAAAACATTGCCGAATTAAAACTTTATAATTTAAAAATGATTGAAATTGTTTTCTCATCAATGATTGAGTTCACGATCACAGTAGTGGAACTTTGAATGGATTCATTTTTTTTTTTCAAAAGTTTAATCAAAAACTGTTGTTCAAAAATTATTGATGATTTTCAAAAACGGAAACTTTTCATTGGTTGGAATTCAAAATCCAATAATTGCGATTTATAATATATATTTTTTTTGATTCACCAATTTTCGTGTTTTCAAACATTTTGCTCAGACCAATGATTTCATTTAGTTCAACACTTTTTAAATGCTCAATGTCTCTTCAGGTTTGATTTTTTTTATCAATATCAAATTGCACAAAAAAATCCGAAAAAAGCACTTTTATCCTAATAAAATTATCGACGATATTTTTGATAAAATTGAAAGATTCAAGAATGAAAACGCACCATTGTCTACAACCAAAGCAGCAACTTCGTCGTCACACATTTTGAAATAGTTTAAAGATTTAACGTCCGCTCACAACAACGAAAAAATTTGAAATCTCAGAACAAACCGTCCTTCTTAGCATTTTGTACTTGGTTTATATACTCGGAACGCCGACAAAAATAGATTTTCATCTACCATCCGTACCGTATATGGAAGAGACTACATGCACACATTTTCTTTTTGTTTCATTTTCGATATTCATAATTATGTATGTTGCGGGTGTGAGTGTGAACATATCACCATATGCTCTATCATCGGGCCCCACAGAGAAGCGTTAAGTTTTTTCTTTAAAATAAACATCTTGAAACGTCAGCATTTTCATATACACACAGTTTCGATTGTAGCATATTTATATATTTTTCCATCATTTGAGACATAGATATTCAGGAAAATTATTCACCACTGGAATGTTTCGATACAATATTTGATTTCGGAATTGTATACCGAAAAAATTTCATATTAAATGTAAAAGAGCAATATTCATTTCATTTCGGCGCACACATTCTCAGAAATATTCCAGATATGAAGAGAAATCTGTTCTGGGTGTGTTTGTTTTTGCTTTCGGGAAAAAGTCGACTGTTGAATCTGTGTTGGTGTTCAGTTTTCAGCTTTCAAAAATCTCTTTTTTTTTTTTTTGAAAATATTGCATACACAAATTTTGCACTCGATGAATTCAATCAGAGAAGTATTCCAAGAATGTGTCAAAAGGTAATGAAAATAGAGAATGTTCACTTTTTCATCTTAATGAAATGTGAATTTTGAATGAATGCAAAATAGAAGTGACAAAGATATATGTATAAATCGTAAAATTAATATTCAACATAAAAGAATTCTTTAGAATTGTATCTCTCTTTGTTGCATTTTTCATTAAATTCATTGAAAAAGTTTTCCTATACTTTCCGATGTCGATAAATGCGTCTCAATCGCAAAAGCAATCTCTCACCCTCTTCAATTGTGTACATAGCCAGCCTCCATCCCATTTTTGGTCAATAAAATGACATCAACTTACTAACTCAAAATTAACTGGCCGTGCACATAATGCAGAGCATACGCTCTTCGGGGAAATTGCCAAAATAGATGGATAAAGAGGAGAATTAATTTTATTTACGATTGATGCTGACTATTAAATGATATTTATTTGATTAGTCGAATCGTGCATACAGTAGCAATGGCATTTATTTGGATGCAAACACTCAATCCCTAACATTTAATATGTTCTTCAACACGTATCAACTGGTTTTTTTTTTTGATTTATCCAAAATAAGTGAGAATCGGTTTTGTGTGCACAAGATCAAAGAGTAACACAAGAAAATGAATACCATACATTGCATTGAGAGAGCATTTTCCATTTTGTATTGTATAATGCAACAAAAATAACAATAACAAACAGTGTTCATTTGCTTGGTTCCACTCATTCGATTGACAATAAGGCCGAATTGAACGATGTTGCACTGTCAACCAAATTAAGTTTCTATTATTTAATAAAATCGAATGAAGTTCATCCTTAGTCTCTGTTCAAATAATTTTTAAAGCTAATAAAGGGCAATTCCATTGACTTGAGAAAGAAAGGGGCAAACATTGTTACATTGTGATTCAGACACACATACATACATGGCATATTTATTTATATCGTGTGTCAATATTTGCCATAAACATTCTTTGTCACGTGCTGAAAATAAGCAGTCAAATTTTCAAATTCACAAACGCATTTCTAATGGAAACCAAAACGAAAATCCAACAAAATCTCGTCGATTTACAAATATATTCACATACTGAGAACCATATTTATTTGGATATTTCCTTTTTTTTATTTCGTTGTTTAACAACGTAAAATGACATCGTCATAATAGGAAAAACACCACACACTATCGCATTTTATATGGTTACGGTGCATTACCATTGCCTTATATTCATACACAGTTCGAACAGTTTGAACTAAGTCAAACATGTGTATTATAAATATAAACATACAAATGGCGGCACGCAATGGCATGCGGCGGTAACACGATGTTGATACTGATGACATGGAGCAACGCATAAAAATAAACTCAAACTAATTCGAATAAAAAAAAAAAAGGAATTAAGTACGTATGTGCGAGAGAGAGGGGGAGAGATCTACATGATGTATTGCTTATATGGACCAACTCAAGCAAATTAAGAAAGAAAAAAAAACTCAACATATTCCTGTTGCTATAAGTATTTGATAATTTTATGTTAAAATGAAGTATTAGAAATGTGACGATCAAAAAAAAATGAAATTTCTACCATTTGATTTATTTCGATTTTATAGCATTTGTTGTTTAAACTTGGGAATTTGGACGTCCGAATTCATCATTTCACGTTTAAGATTCACCTAGTTTGAGCAAATTTTCATTTGCGGGCTCACAATTTCATGTCCGTTTTCCGAATTGTTTCAACCCAGTGTCCCATTTGTAACATTTTAATTTGAATTTATTCGATTAATCATTCAGAAATCGAAAAGATAATTGGCCAATCACAAAGTAATTTATTGTGTATACTCATAATGAGAACAAATTAATCATAATTACATTAATAAGCATGCTGATTGATATTTTCATACTAAGTTCAATATAAATTGCATTCGAAAAATTGAATTTTTCATTGAACAATTTTTTAAATTCATGAGTTTGAATGTATCTTTGCCAGCCCGGCCAAAATCATATTTTCTACCGTTGGTTTGCAATTGTTAGCTTATTAATCGCTCTCAATCAAAAATAAAAACGAATTTGCATTAGAATTCTACGCCAAAGGTAGGTTCAGTTAACAACATGTTTCATCCAAAACGCATCGAATCATTTGATTATTCGTAAAAAAGTGGATGAATCAAACGGTAGTGTACGCCATAGCCGTTCGCTATAATGTATTTCGTATTTCCTCAGTTAAAAAATTCCCATGAAATAAATTTATTGGATCGCCTTATATTGATTGCTCCTTCAGACATCAAAATAAGAAAAAAAGATAAACAATTTACGCTCACGTTGAGCAATAAACCGGTTGAAGAACGGTAACGCTTTTGTATTTAGATGTGAGCAACCAAACTGACGACAGCAGAAAAACAACAACAACCGTTACCGATATTTTTAACATATTCAAAATATTCCCTCCTTCTCTATCTGTTCACAGTTTTGCACTCCTAAAATGCTTCGTTGCGATCGAATGTTTTAATTATATGCTTGAGTCTTTTTTGTTTCATTTTCTCCTCATTTTCTCTCTCAAATCGAATTCCATTTTTAAAATTAGAACACAATTTTGAATCTACACTTTCCATGTATGATCAGTATTGAATACAATTAGTTGAAATGCACACAAATTTAAAAGGCGAGAAATGAAAATCGCGTTGGCTAAATGCAGGAACTGTTTTTCCCATTTGAATTTTTTTCTTCTTCTCCATTATCGTCTGGTAATCGAACGATACGAACATTACGGCGGGGTTTGTGTGAAAATCGTAAATCCTTTTCGTTGTTTGTGTGTTCGTTTCTAAAAATACGAGCGATTCCCTCTTTTTGTCCTCATTCCGATATCTTTGTCTGATTTCGGAGATTTTTTTTTTTTGGTTGACGGTTTTTCGTTGGCGTATTTAGATTTTTAGTACAAACACACAGGTCATTGGATCGTTTTTATGTTTGATTCCAATACTTCAAGCGAATGAGTCAAGTCTTGTCTTAGCGAAACGTACAAAAATATTTATCGTGAATTGTTTCGCTATAGGCCGGTCTCTATTTAGAAAAAAAAGAAAACGAAATCAAAATAATAATCGAACGGAAAAAAGGAAAAACAATCGATGTATATTTCATAGAAAAATCAATCAATTTATATCAAACAACGATTTATTACACATTTTTTTTCGGGTCGTGATTATGCAGATGGATAAGTTATTCGCAAGCACCAATAGAAAAAATCCGATAAAAAAGAATTACCTTATTTATCATAT
Source organism: Contarinia nasturtii (assembly GCF_009176525.2). Lineage (NCBI taxonomy): Eukaryota > Metazoa > Arthropoda > Insecta > Diptera > Cecidomyiidae > Contarinia > Contarinia nasturtii. The sequence continues at coordinate 2,080,916 of NW_022197768.1, forward strand.
CAAATATTATCGAAATTATGATCTAATAGAAACGCTATAATATTAACTAAAATTCGAACGAACCATTTTTCGTTGGCATTCTGCATAAAATTAATTGATTATCTGATTAAGTCTATAACACATTATAATTGATTATATTGATTAACGATTGCTTTTGTTCATTAAAATAGGAAAAAAACACTCCACACGCATTGCCTTCCGCATTTAACCAAATATATAATATCAAAAACATATTGAAGTTTATCATTATAATGTTGACACATTTGCGATTAGAGTAATTTTCGTGAAGCGGTATATTTGGGGAACCATTTTTTTTGGTTCATATTATTGTCGAAGGCAGCAACGACGATATACAGGTGTTTTTTTAATTACAACTGAAACAATATATCGAAAAGAGCAAACACACGAATTTTATGTTATTTTGTAGATGACAAGTATTCGTTGATGGCAATTTAATCATATTTTCGGTTTTAATGTTAGTGAAGTTAAAACATGTTGTTAAATTAAATTCACACAGAAACAACCAACCAACTTTGACGAGACCAACAAAACATATTTGCGAATCTGTGCGGCAATGATGAAAAAACTGAGGTTTATTAAGCTAATATGTAATCTATATTATTATAAGTAATTGATGTGCGTCCAACAACTGTTGATGTACCGTATAAAATACATCTCATTAAAAAATAAAATTTGCTTATGTAAATCTCAAATGATCATTTTCACAAAACTGCACGCTCAGATTCCTGTTTTCTATTTTGATCGTACATACATACTGAACAGTTTATTATTTATCTTTATTAAAATATAATATACGAGCAAAGACAAGTGCCACCTACATTTCTATTATTGACACACAAATTCCAAACAGTTATTTAACCATTTTGTTGCTGCCCATTTTCATCGACAATTTTGATGCTAAAAATAAATCAACAGTAAAGCAAAAAGCGTTTGGTAAGTGTAGATATGAACATAATCAATAAATTGGACGATCCGATTTTTGTTGAGGAATTGTGATCGTGTATTTAATTGAATTTACACAAATTTGCTTTGTAAACGATTTAATATATTTGTTAGTTGTTATTGTTTTAATTTTTGCGTTTGAATTACGGTAGAGAGCAGACATCAAATACTGATAATGTCATTTATTGATTAATTTTGATCTCAATGGATTTTTAAATTCAATTTAATCAATCTTAGTTAGATCAGGAACTGTATTTTACATGAATAACGATGTGCGATAAAATGAAATTAATTGAAAATGGCCACATAATCAACGAAAAAGAATAGATCAAAAAATTATTAAATTATATTAACATAATTAAACGAAGTTTGAAAATATAAACATAAATAAGGAAATTAGGTGAAAAAAAGAAAACAAATGAGAATATTCATTTGGCACACAAAGTGGTAGGCATTCATTATCATTTAATATATATCTTTGTCATAACACAATTTCGCTGCTGAAATATATATATATATAAACTGTTTTTTTTTCTATTTCCATCAACTCATTTTGAACTTTTGCAAACAGACAGACTGAATACGAATCCTATGTTCAACTAGGACTAAAAAAATCATCGAAAATATTATGAACGGCAGCAAGTAGATGTCTCTAGATGTCCTCCTAAAAAGCTTAACGAAGCTAAGTCCATACAAATTTAATGGTAAAGACCGACATCTGTGTTTAAATAGCAAACTAGCCGACTATTTAAGGATCTTATGATATTCAGATGTCAGGATATGATGCATTAGTTGAAATATATCGCATTTAATCCAACATTTTAAATTTTTCAATGAATGTGCTGTAAATATTTTTACAATAGTGTACAAAAGTTCAAAATGGAAAATTTTCAGTAAAATTCGGACATGACATTATTCCGCTATATTTTTTATAATTCCAGTGATTCATATGTTAAAAATCGTAACAGTCATAGTCGAGTTTAATAAAGAAAGGAAAAAGATCATTTCGGTCTAACAAAAACAAGAAGAAAAATCTTCACCGTAGATTTTCGAGCAAAAGAAACACCATCGATGTCAATAAAATTATATATCAATTCTGTTATTTTGTTATCATGACATAAAAGAATATTGCGTATGTCATCTATGGTCTGCGTAATAAGTATTGCATTCAATTCAAAAGAAAATTATTATTTTGAGTAATAATAATCATCTATATTCGTCTTCGTTAAAAAGAATTTAAGCAATTACCTTCTGTGGATCAATTTCATCAAATTACTCAAAAGAGAACCGGATGTGTTCAATTAATTATTTTATTTTTCATATATGATTTTTATCAATAATTAAAGCTAAAATAGAGTAGAAAAAGAAAAGAGAACGAAACGCTTACCGTGCATGTCATCATTAGTGGCAAACAGGATATCTGTCGAATAGTAATCATTGTCGCCTCATTTCAGTATTAAAAATAGAACAACAGTAATGAAAATAATACACACCGAACACGGATTACCGACAAAAAAAGAAAAACCGAAATCGAATTGAAGCATGCAATCTGATATATCCAATGAATTTTTATTTAAATTACACCAAGTGTTGTGGTGTCATAATCATGATTATTGATCAGCTTACTAAGCCGATTTGTGGCATAGGGGAAATGACAATGTACAATAGACAATATCCACTAGATTCGAAGCAAATACAATCGTGTGATTGTCTTGAAAATTATTTGATGTCTTTTATGCGTATGCATATGAATGTGATGAATGTGTTCACCCCCAATTACCGATTATAATCAAATTCACACCTCATTCCAACGTATCATTAGCAACATCATGATTGTATATACTTCTGACCATTGCAACAAAAGGTCACTCAAATTTTGAAATTCATACGCACGAAAATTGAGAAAGTGGAAGTGATCGAAAACCAAAGGTTACATTTTGTGTCCCAATGGAATCGCTCTCTTCGATCGAAACAACAATTATAATTACATGTTCTTCAGTTCGTAAGCAATTATTTGATGATAGGTGTTATTGGTCTAACACGTATATCGGCTCGATTCAGACTGATAAACATCTCCTAATTAGTTTCGTTCTTTGTTGATTGTATGACATTTTAGTGGCACATCAACAGGCACAATGTACGTTACACCATCTCGTCTAATGTTCTCATATTATCTCATGATTGCTTTTGTTTCTACAGGTGTGTGTTTCTATCTTTTTGTCATATGGAAAAGTTTGGAGTGGTCAATAATTTGACCGAGTTGGCGAACAAAGAACATAATTGATTAACATTACCGACATTTTTTGATCACATTCCAACAGAATAAGAACTTTTAGTAATTCAAGTACTATCTCACCTATTTAAAAAGCAGTGTTTGAGTAAAGAGCCACTCTCTTATAAGGACGCTAAGTATTGTCATTTATCATATTTATTTTTTTTTGAAGAAATTCAATTTTTAATAGAAATGAGAGAGAACAATTAAAGAAATTGAAAAAAAAAAAACATCCGAAGCAAGTCCAAAGTAGACCGAACCGTGGACGGAGTTTTAAAAAAATTCATCGAAGAATAGTAAATCAAAACGCTGACATATTTTTTGCAGATTGTTTAAGCAGATAATTGCTTTAATTGATTTATTTATTGTATACTTTCTTCAAGTCCATTTCAACTTACAAAGAATAAACTAAAGAATTTCTTAACCTAACCGAACTCGTATACTTTGTTTTATATGCATTAATCATTACCATCCTCATCTTATTCATTATAATTTTTTTTTATTTTTTTTTATTAATATCATTATGTTATCATACTGTTTATATTAATACAACTATTGTTGATAAATTTTTTTGTGATTTTTCAGCTGAATTCATGTTTTTCGCACTATTACTATTCGCATATTCACTGAAAATGGTGTTTCTATCATTTATTTGTGGTATTCACGTAGAGGTTATAAGAATCATTATACGTACATTGGTTTTTTTTGTTGTCACTTTTCAATTACTTGAATTTCGAGACATAATCAAAAATTGTGTGTCAGCATTAAGTAATCACATTGGTCGTCGTCATAACTGTAATCCAATGCGAATTTTAATGTTGACGCATATATTTTCGTTAAATAAATTATCATGCTAATTATGCATAACCGAAATACAGATGGTGGTTAAAATTTTACTTGGTTATGAAATAAGGGAAAAAGAATTAAATTTAAACTCATATAAGATTCAAACCACAAGAGAAAAAAAAATACAGTTTAAATGTTACAAAAAATAAACGTGAAGGAAGAATTATTTGATTAATATAAACAAAATTGTATATTGGCATGATTTAGATATGTGCTATTAGGCCATGGCCAAACCTTTGTTTATACTTTCTAAATGCTCTTTAGCTTTGATACGTAATGTGGCTATGGAATTGGTTCTCATGTCGGTGTTCAGTCCGACATCTTTATTATTTGAACCGAGATCGTTGAGCGTATCGCTATTATCGTCATACTGGCTTAATTGTGTCGACATCAATTTATCATTTGAATTGGATAAATTTTCGGGCGATGACGATGAATTTGGTGATATGATACGGGCATTGCTCGATCGGGCGCTAATTACTTGCGAATTGGTTGTTAAATTTTGTGGCGATGAAATTGGCGCGATCGGAGGTAGGGACTGTGCTTGTGCAGCCAATACAGCTGCTGGCGGTAATGGAATTTGATTCGGCGGTGTATGACGATGCGTTGCTAACATCTGCGATGATAAACCAGATGGACCGTTTGGATGTTGAGGCGATGATAATCGCATATTTTGTGGATGTGCCAAACCAAGACCGGACATTGCAATATTTGCTGGCGTTAAACTCAATGGTGGCGTCAAATAACTCGGATAAACCGTTTGTGGATGTGACAAAAAGCCTGCAAAACCAAAATTAAAAACCAAAGAAAAGAAGAGAAAAAAGCACACACAAACAATTACAATTAATTGACTTCGTATTTATTGTTGTGGTTGGAATTATGCGTGTCTTACCTGGTAGCGCAGAGAGAAGAGGCGGTGACAACCATGTATCCATTGGCAGACTACCATTGCAGCCCATGCGGTGAGGCAATTGAGAAAAGTGCGACAATCCAAGACGTAAACTTTCCGATTTCTCTTGACGTCTCCATTTGGCTCGACGATTTTGAAACCAAACCTGCGGGATAACAACAAAAAAAGCATTGAACAACTTTGAATATATCTTTCGTCGAGTTTTATTTAAAAACCAATTGATTTCTCTCTTCTTTTTTTTTGCATTTCGCAAAATGTTTGCCACCGTTTTCATTGTCGCATTGAATTAAAAGGCAAGTAAACAAAATAAATGGTGAAGGCAACAGACGAAATTATATACATAGAGCAAGAGTACAAAAGAGAGCAGCGTTTGTCTGGAAAACGGTGCTTATTATGTTGTCTGATACATTCGGCACACAGCAGCGCTGCTTGGGCACACAAGCGCATTTGAACGTAGACACACAGAGAAAGAGAGACACACAGCAAAAGTCATGGAGAAACGAACCTAATTAAATTGTTGGCACGTGCACGAACAAAAAGTTATATCTTATTGGCTCCCATTGTTAATGCAATCATGCCCCGCATACGCGCACACAACGTATCACAAATGTATACAATAATATAAAATACATTGTTTCTTCCACGTCTGTTGTATTCAATACACACAAAATTCAACCGGCAACACATCACATATTATGAAATGGCGCCTTTACAATCTTTTTTGCTGTCATTGTATTTATACGATATTTGCCTCTGTTATCAGTGTGAAATGTCCATAATAATATACTAGAACTGCGACTGCTCGTTCAAAAAATATATGCTTTTGATATGAAAATTGCTACTTAAACAAATCTTTTCATTTTAGTTGTTTTCAAGGGACTATTAGAGTTAAAGGGATTCAAACATTTAGAAATTATTCTTTGCATATTTAAAAACACAATAATTTTAATTTTCAATACAAAAAAACGAATAATACTCAATAAATGAAAATAATAAAAAAAAGAAAAAAGAAACACGAAAAGAGCAGTTTTCAATGTTAGCCGATCGGCGGTATGTTCATCCTTTACCAGATCGTTTTTTTTTAGTCACCATATTCTCTTGAGTGGCATAGTGATCATATTGTAACTGTCAATACATTTTTAGGGTTGAAATGTGAATATTTCAAATCGTTTTTTAATTAACCCAAAGGGACTAGGATTTGTGTAAATAAAAACGTGTGTTTCAGATTATATTCGCTCAGATTCACCCTTGAAATGAACATTTTGTGCAAACGGTTAATCTGGGCCTGGTAACAACAACAATATTAACGGCAATCAGATACCGTTTTTGTTTCATACTGACTGAATGGCGACATTTCAAGAGCATTTTGAGTGCATGAAATGAGAATAAAGTGTGCAAGTACGCCGTATACTCATGTGAAACTTGAGAAATATACTGTTTGTCAAATATAGACGAAAAATACATCTATATTTGTTCTGTCATTCTGATGAGTCGACCCCAAAAAAAAAGTCGACGACTAAAAAGTAAAAAACCAGCAAGGAGTAAGAGAGAAAATAGTCGAGGAAAAAGAGACAAAAATGGCATGCTCAGAACAAAAGTTTGGCAAATATAATCAACGAACCTATTTATCATTTCAAAATCGATTCATTTATTTATCTATGTGATTTTCTGTATGGTTGGATATGAGTCAATGTACAATGGTATCAATTTAATAAAGTATCTTTATATCGACCTTGGTCGAGTTATGAGCGCTCAAGAATCTATTCAAAATTAATTTAAATAAATAAATAAAACAATTGCCCTTGTTCGATATTCGTTGGCAAACAAAATCATCTAGTCAATTTAATGTGGTACATTTCACGTTTCCTCACTCGAATGTTCTATTTACATTCGACTTATATTTGATGATATTTTATTCGATGCGATTTGAAATAAAATCTAAACTGTCCGGATGCTTGTGAATCAAGGGAGATTTGAGTAAAATAAAGAGGATTTCTTTTATTTTTTGCCAACTGTTTTCTTCCTGTATTGTTTGCAAATTAAATTAGTCCGATTGCAATTCTCTCACATTCGAGCGATGTGTAAGCGGCGTTATTTTATGATCGGATTCGGTGGTTTTTGTGTTGCGCGTCGCTTTTTTGCAAATCATCGGTGGATGTGTGCCGCTACCGCGGCTTTAGATCACATAAAGCGGCCTCTTAAGTGAAATCCGACACTAGTTAGTTAGATTCAATCGACTGCCGCCGAGACACGAGATCAACATCCAACTGGATGATGTGTGTGTGTGTGTGGTTTTCTCTCTTGATTTTTTCTTCTTCACTTCTTTCTTTTGTTATTGCTGTTGCTGTTCTATACCATAATTTGCACAATTTGAATTACTCACAAACAGGTAAATCATGAGAGCCGCATTGTTTCTCCTTCTTTTTCTCCCATTTGTTTATTTTTTTCTTACCACAATGGTAAATATAATGCGTTTCTTTTTCAATACAAATGAATGTAAACTCGGCAAATGCTCGACTCTTTTGTAATAAAATATAAAAGGATCATTAAGATGAAACTGGATGGATGGAGATGATGAAGAAAAGTGTGTCTCAATTAAAAATTACGGAAAAACAAACCATCGCCGCTTAAATACATTTCATTTTGAATTTCGCACATTTTCGGGCATTAGACGATCATGTCAGAAATTGGGTTTATTGCAAACAAACACACATATCAGACATTTTTTTTTCGTTCGCAAATACTTTCATTTCCTTAAATGAATTTTAATCGGTAACGCTACAGGCTCCAACGCCGACAGCACACCGACATATTATTCGATTTAATTGTAATATGCTGCGACCTACTACAAAAAGAAGAAGGCATATTTAACTGTATGTGTGTTCAAACAAAAGAAATTCGGTAATTTTAGTTGATCCAAACAAATGTTCTTCGGCAGATGAAATTTGTTCGGCTGCGAAAATGCATACGAAACATATTTGAATGATGGGAAAATTCATGGATCAATGAAAATGATACATGGCTAAGATAAAGCGAAACAAATGTAATGCCGAAAAAAAGACAAATTAACCACTTGTGATAAATGAAGGGAAATAAAAAAAACGTACTTCCTAAATGCTACAAATTATCTGAAAATAATCCCTTTTATTTATGTTTCTCCTTTTTTGTGTGTGTGAGAGTACTCTCACTCTCACTCTATTTGTTCTATTGTTGATGCTCTTCATCAAATTGAAATGTGCGTTGAGTGACGTCGCGTCTTGTGTGTCAATTGTCGAGTGTCATGTATGCATTACTCATCAAAAAGTTGCATTGGATTTTTGCAAGTCGCACAATTTTTTTTTATTCGCAAAGGCGAATGCAAAAGTTTCGATACATCGAGGTCATTTTCTGTCGAAAACGAAGGTAGCTGGAAAGGGCCTGTTCACATTCTCATAACATATTGCAATGTTCACTTTCACTTCGGCTTGTCATCTCTGTACATTTGCCACTCTGTCGATTGTCTCGTTTTTTTTTCTTTGTGTGTGCCACGGTTAAATTGCATTCAAGTGTTTGTATGCTACAAAACACAGTCAATGATCCTGTTTGTGATTCGCTTCGTTTCGTTTTATATTTAAAAACAACAATAGCTTGTGAACAAATACTTGGTACATGTGCAAATTTCGATAGAACAACACTACAAAGAAAAAGAAGTAAAACCACGAGAAAGAAACACGAGAAAAAAAAGGATATCGAAAAGGAGAATAGAGAGAAACAAAAACAGTACAACTAGATTATTAGCCGTATTAAGAATCATTTCCACAATTATTTAATGTCGTTTGTATTTATTTGTGTTGTGTTATGTTTTGCATTGTATTGTTGTTCGTCACTATTATTTTCTTGCTTTTGCATTTGATATATCCAGTGTGCATGCTCTATTTTTATTGGCCATTAATGTGTCACACACATTTTCTCCCTCTCGCCATACAGTGTCACTCTCTTTCTCTCTGGGTTGTTGCCGATCTTTTTTCGTCGGTTGAGAGAGTCGTCGCACAAACAGCCAGCAAATGTATTTATTGGAATAGTAGAAAAAACAACAATAACAACAATCTGATGTCGAGACCAAAGCAACAGGAAAAACATTGAATTTTGCGGGTTAGTGCACACATTTATAACGGATCTCAACTGTATGATAGGTGGCCCACTTGTGACAGTTGCAACGAATTAGAAAAGAATCGTCGCTTTTTTCGACATCGTCGTCGTCGATGCAAATCTAACCAGAGGGGTTTGCGTGATAATGACTATGTATGTTTATAAATTTCAAGTACAATTTACTTATACACACACGCGCGCTTTCATTCGGAGAAAGCAAAAATAAAACGGGAGTGAGTGCAAAACGTTCTTGGTTTCATGTATCCTCTGTACATCTCATGACCGTACAACACACATCAATTCTCTTTCAACTCAATAAAATAGTAAACTATTGGGCATTACAATTTGGCTTTTCAGAGGGTTCGCCACCGCCATACAACAAACGCCTTTTGTATTATGCTGTGCACTGAGCGTGAAATATGATTGAAAACACATTTGATTTGTGTCTCTATTAATCGGGATTAAAAGATCATTAACACTGAAAATATCATTTGTCAGTTGTGTCTGACTACAAAATATGTCGAAAAATACACACCGCATAATAACATAAAAACATTATGCATGGTAGATTTGTGTGAAAATTCAATTATTATCCGAAACGAAGACGATGCCTTGATAAAGCACTCTAATAAAGCTATATTTACATTAATCGTTTGATACATTGTTGTAATAAATGTTGCCTTGATCGTGTAAATACGTCGTTGTTTTAGTTTGAAAAACTTCTACCAATGCATACCTAATGCCAACATAAACAATACAACCAGCCAAACGATAGCAATTTTCATTTAGTAAATGTGTATAATTTTGAGTGGTAGGTAAAAGTAATAACATTTAAACAATATAGTCGTTGTTATTTGTTTGTTTTCGAAATAAAATTGGGTTAATTTCATTAGTCAAAACTTTTGATGATTGAAAATTGAATTATGGAACATAAATTTTATGTGAACAGATGTACAAGAATGGCAAAAAGTTTATGTTGAAATTTTACGAGCATTAAATGCATAACAAAGGGCACATCCGAAAATATTCATAATATAAATTATAATTTCTCTTGTCGGTTGCCATTCAAACAGTTGCTTCCTTCGTTTGGAAATTCTCCTTGAACCACATTGGCATTTTTTTTTATTATTATTATTGCGCTTAAACCAATTCAAACGTATTGAAAAATTGAACAAATTAAAATTGAAACCAACAAAAAAGAAAGAATTTTAAACGGTCTTTTGAAGCAATGAAGTGGATTTTCTTTTATTTAAACGTTTCAAATACTTCACACATTGCCCCATTTTAAATCAGTGAAATAGAACATTTGAATTGGCAACAACAATTGCAACGGCATTCAACGGTTAAATAAGAACGAAAGAGAGAGAGAGAGAGAGAGAGAGAGAGATACGGAGCGAGAAATGTGTTTGTGAAAAAAGGGGCTTAACATGATGAGCGACGTAATGAACTTGGCACAAGGGTAGGTGGTTTCCGTTCGTCATTATGCTTAATTTTTTTTGCTTCGTATGAATCAAAAGTCCTTTTGAACATTCCACTGCCTTTAAGCGGCCTTTTGTTTGTTTTAACTTTCAAACCGATAAATGTCAAAATTTATAATAAGCGCGCACGCACACTAGCCACATAATACAGTAATTTTGTTGGTTGTAAGAGCTAACGCTGCGATTTTGAATTGATTGTGTTCGTATGGGCGTTTTATGCATGATAATCACCTCAGCGCAATACAGATCAAAATGTGAACATTCATTGTTCTTTATCCATTTGATTGGCCATCGACGTCAAGGTGATTCCATTTGATTGGGTTCATTTCATTTTTTTTTATCACAATATATCTTTCGTTAATATGAAGGTAATTACAACTGAATGAATGCCATCGTGTAAGAATTATAAAATTGTGTCACATTTCAAAAAGAAAAAAATCATTTGCAATCACATAATGGATCTATGTAACAGAATTAACAATATTCAGAAAATCGAACAAAACAACATCAACAACAAAAATGAGTTGTAAAAAACAACACCAAAAAGGCAAAATGAGTCCCTTTTCAATGTTCGGCATTTTTATCGACAGTTTCGATCTTGATAGCTTTGGTATTTAAAAAAAAAATGAAGAAGATCCATTAAAAGGACTTAGGTAAGTTGATGCTTAGTGTTATAACTACAGACTATGGTACTCAAGAGAATGAGTATTGAAATTTTTAAAGAGTAATTCCATGTGTATGAATTCTATATTAAAGAATTAAAATGATGCTTTTATACATTCGATCGATATCAGCGTTTTAAACAAGGCTCAAAATAAAGACATAAAAGGCCGCTCTTGTTAAACATTTTTTTTTGTTGTTAAATCGCAGCAGTTAGTCAACTCCAATGGAGATTTTGTCGAGAGAGAAAAAAATGAATCATTTCCATTTACAATGTAAGATTTCCGTTTTAGTTTGAATGTAATAAAATCGACAAATGTCAATTTATACATGATTGTTATTATTAAATATTTCGTTTCACTAAACAGGTTCAACGACGGTTAAAGGCGATGCCTTAAATGCCCACAACAATTGTTACCAACTGTAAGTCAAAATGTTTTCAATCATCGAAAATTACATATCAACAAATAATTGCCTTATGTTCAAATTCATTTATTCGGGACTGGATGAGCGACGAAAAGCGAGAGAGATCGCAAAAACTTGATTTGATTGAATTTGAAAAGTTTTGACGAACAAATGATGTCATTATGAGTGGAAAAATTATTCACCGCAACAAGAGCAAAGCAAAAAAAAGAGACTCGGCAATCTATGCCATAAAATATGCACTTTACTCAACACACACTATGTATTTATATTTGGTGTTTGCAATACATTGTGAATATGAAAAAAAAAAAAATTGCACGAAATGTCCGTCGTTAATAGATTATTGAAAATGAGATATTCGTACCCTCGTATATGTTCGTTTAACTTTTGTTGTGTCATAATTTGTATAACAATGTTATTACATGCGTATTTATTATACGAAAAACAACATAATTCAATACGCTGCGTGGAAGCTGTTGTGTTGCGCGTCGCGAATAAGGGCGACATACAGCGAATGTGCGCAGCAAAAGAAATACCATCTAAAAAGTCAACAGATGCATATGTTATGAAAAATATCGAATGGGTGTTTTCAATGTGTGCGCAATACAGTTACAATTTACAATGCTTAACACATTGTACTCTAAGTGTTTAACGATAAACGAGCGCATACACACACACACACACACACACACACAAAGTATAGAACCGAACAGAAAATTTTAATAGCTCTTTAATCAAATTTTCATCATCAAAGTACTAACAATGGGGAAAATGTTGATATAATTTCGTTAGGAAAAGATTGCAGCGGTGCACTCACTTTCTCATTCACTTTCGATTATGTCAAATTCAAATTTCATGCGTCTTATGCATTACCAGTAACCAGAATGATCGAAAACATTGTACGCTGGTATAAAGTACCAACCCGAAGGGGTCCGATTTTATAATTTACTGATCAAGTGATAAGCAATTGCGACTGTTATTGTATTGTGCTATTATTTTTTTTATATTTAAATGGAAAACAGAACAAAAAGCACATTAGCTCACCAGGTTAACGAAGAAGAAAAAAACTTTGATCAGTTTATCTCTTCCCTCTCAATCAACCCAAATTTCTATCACCGCTTTTTTTTGTTGCTGTTGTTGGCTTTTTTTTCTTGTTAATTCTCACAAAATATATATTTAGTAGCTCAACTGATTTGATTAGAGTGATTTTACATCATATGTAGGATTGTCTGATAGTTATAAACTGCCAAATTGAACAAACAGATATTGTATCGATGCAAAATTGAGTAACATCAATTCGAATAAATGTTCTATCAAACTCAACGGAACAGCTGCATCAAATTGTCTTTATGCATTGAAAGAGAATGATACGAATACTTTGACACATTGAATGGTTTGCATTCGGGGTCTTTTCGTGTTTATGACATATTAGCGGTAAGAATTGCATGCATACCACCAATCGACAAAATGTGCGATCTTTTGATTTGCACGCAAATTTAATTTCTTTTTACACCTAACCAAGAAGCCAATGTTTACAAATATGACACGAAATTAGTTAGTATCATGTTGAGAAAAAAGAGCCGCAGGCAGACCAAGTACATTCTAATGTGACGTATTGGTATCTTTGCACCAAAGAAGAAAAAAAAACAATCCAAACGATTTTACGATTTCATTTTGCACCATATTTTATCAGAGTAGAGTGAAGTCAGTCATTTCAACCTGTTCATAAAATTCAATTTACATTTTCAATGTTTACATTTACTTAAAATCGAATGCACAAACGAGCACGGAGTTTTTCTTTTCACTATTTTCGGTTTCCGAAAATTATCTGCATATAAATCGTCGCGTAACGCAATGTGATATTAAGCGTCGTGTTAACCACTTTTCCGTTGAAATAGTTATTGGCGTGTTGTTGTCTTAGCAGCTAGTTTCATTTGGACTAATCGCTTTTACAGTCGTAGTCAAGATTGGTGAGTGTATGAGCCAAATGTATATATATTTTCATTCATTTGTATAAGTGAATATACTTTCATCGTTGACTCTACACACTCTGCAACATTGCACGCGATATGGCGACACTAATAAATTTAATTATTTTCGACAAATGTGCGCGTTCAGATCACAATCTTAAGTATCGATTAAATAATAGTAACGACTGTTAGACATGTGAGTCTTTTTTTTCTTTCCTTCTTTTCACTCTCTCGAATTCCATTCGCGTCAATTTTCCAGGTGGAATTTTTTATTCACATGCCTAGCACTAGTCAGCGTGTGATAGATTACACACGATTAAGATAATAAAATATCCGATTTCACGTCGAAAAAAAAGAGCTGAGCAAAGAATTTGTTCCAAACAAATATGTTTAACTCCATTGCACGTATAAATTCCAATTTTTTACTTCCATGTTTGCTAATTTCTTTGTCATTCATTATGTAAATCATGAATACGTCATACAAATTAATTGCAAATGAAAATATGGCAGGTAGGAAACGATAACAACCGCAACATACCGTAATGAATAATGAATCTTGGTTTTAGCGATGAAGGGTTTTTAATCGTATTTCATATCTTCGAATGGATTTAATTGAAATCAACATGCCGACAGCGTGCGCGGGCAGAAAATCACCAGCATACTTAAAAGTCTAATTCGGATTATAGTCACAATTTAATAATATATGTTGATATGTAATCGTTTTTTTTTTCATGCTTCATCATTGGCACGACAATGGCCTAAAACAAACGAATCGCAATGGATTTCGTTACTTTTTTCTTCTTCTAAATTATCGATCTAACAATTATACGCGTAATTCTGAATGTCGTTTTGAATACACATTTTTCATATGTTTGTTTTTCCACGTCTTTTTATGCAGTTTACCTGTAGTTTTTCCCTTTCTCTTCTTCGGTTCATAAATGTGTGTGTGTTTTTTTTTCCTTTTCGAATTCATTTAATCTCGCATTGTTTTTGTCAACACGCGATTGTATCGTATTGCCTAACTCATATATTTTTGTTGTTTTTGTTATTGTGCACCCCCCTCCCCACAATGTACGGAAAAAAATTGTAACATACACAATTACAATTAAAATTAATTTCACCGTCTGATTTGCACTGATAAATTTATTTAATTAACTGATAACAATCGTTGAATGAAACACAACACGCACAAATTCTGTCAACTGTTATGTGTTATCGATTCGGTAATAATTCGTGTATGTGTTCAATGGCATTTCTCTTTGGCTTAATCTGGCATTTATTTTCGTTCTCTCACAATGGTTCATCCATAAATTGGGCACCGATTGAAATTTTTTTTACATAGGCCCACCATAACCAAAACATTTTTTACATACTAAATCGATTATGAAATTAAATAAATCGGCATACATCGAGAATACAATACAAAAATAAAATCATATGTGGAAGAGAGTGCACGCGAGCGAGGGAGAGAGAGAGAGATAAATTGAAAATGATCTATTTGTGAATAGTTGATTTTCAGTAATTTCCGTTTAGTTGTCTATGCCCTGGTGGCTTAAAATATGTAGCCTATGCCAATGTCGTTTCCGCACATACTCACAATTCACATATGTATGATTTCACATACAGTCATGGCAAAATAAAAATCTATATAAACTAAAAATAAATGCTTTATTAATACGAATGAATGTGAATTATGCAGCGCATATATTTTATGAATATATTTTTTTTTTGTGTGTATCATTTTCTCGTTAGTTTGTTTTACTTTACTGTTGCTCCCCATCGTGTACACGCACATGTTCAATCGTACCGAAGACAAGGGTAATTTTTTATATATCGAAGTTTATTACCACACATGAGCCTTGTATAGTATCTTTCTATCTCTCGCACTCTCTCTCTGTTCTGTTTTTTTTACTCTAGTTTTTTTGTCGCTAGTAGTAGCTCTATGATTTTCTGCACCTTGTAGATTTCGATATGCAGAGCACCCGAGTGATTGCCGATTACTAAAATAAAATGTATGACAATGAAAAACTAATGGTGCATTTTATGTGATGTACACAATATGTTTTAGGTCACAGTGGCATGCCGAAGTGCCATCGCATTATCGGGTGAGTAGCATTCGGCTAACGAAAAAAAAAAACATCGAAAACAAGTGTTTCTCGAGGGAGAAAAACTGCACAAGTTTTACTCCAACCGAATTAAAGGCATTGAACATGCTCATAAAATACATTTGTACTGAATTCGTCATGGGAAAATGGATGATTATGCAAAAGAAAAATGCTGAATAGTCAAATAATTGGCAGCATTTTATTTGGAATATTTGTGCTAAAATTGTGAACACTGATCGAAGAAACGAAGTCAAAATAATTTGTATAAAAGGCCATATTCATTAATTTCTTAATTACACAACGTTTTGATGTGGAAAACCACAAATTGTCAACATATCAAAAAGATTTTGAGAGAATCAATCGATTGCCATGGGCCATTGTTAACGCGAACTTTTAATGTAGACACATTAACATATCGTAAATAAAACAATTTGCTATGCACTCAAACAGTACACTGAATTTACACATTGACGATGGCATAAAAGATTTTCAATATTCACATTGAAAATCCCGTTGATTATGACATATTAAAATGTATTAACAATTGTGAGTGATATGGTCGGCACACATAATAATTGTGTGAGCGGAAAATAAATGTATATACGGCTTAAATGTGGTACATGTCAAATCAATTCATTTTCACCTCAACCGCTGACTGTCTCAATATTATAAACAATGAATTTAATTTTTGCACAAACCGAAACGAATGTGTCAAATTGCCCTTTACATTTCATTCGGTGACGAACGATGCGTGTGCACATGGCTATATAAAATGCTCGAAAGGGTTGTGTGCACATCAACAAACGAAAGATTGATTAACTGTGGCAAATTAATAAAGTCTTTCCCATTGCCAAATCGAGTGAACTAGAATGATGTATGTGAACGAGTGGAAGAGTACGTCTGTGTGGATGAACGCACACCAAAACGCTTCTCATTCAACGGAGAAAATTGCTTAATTTGTATTTAATTTAACTCATTTCACACACACACTTCAGAAATCCTAATTGAATTTTGATTAGAAATAACAGAAATTCAATGAAATTAGAGCATGCCTTATCGTAGATTCGTACCAATGAATTATTTGTATGTTTTGTGTATGCGTGCCACCATTTTTCCCATATATTTTCAGAATCGAAAATTGTAGCCATTTGCAAAGAAAAAAAAACATTGAACGTTATCTATTCATGGCAATTCATTCGGTTGATTTGATATATTTACCGAAAAAGACTTTCCACTCGATTCAAGTTACAATGACTTATTTCTCGTCTTGTTTTTTTATTCAATTTTTTTTTCTTTCAGAGTTGCAAATGGCACATGTAATGGAATCAACAAACGGATGAGGAAGTATTATCAATCGAAATATATTTACATATATTTCCCGTTGGGTTCGATAAAGAATAAAAAAAAAAAGAGATTGAAATCGCATATTCGATGCTCCACATTTTATTTCGCATTCGACGGAATCCATGTCTTCAACATTTCGTGCAATTCTTTTGAGATATTTATTCTAGTCTTCGATTCAATATCCGCAATGCATAAATATAATTTACCGATTTGCCGTACTGATTTTGATTCCGTTATTTTAAGCTTGTTTACTTTTTACGGTGCTCGTATTTTTTTTGCCACATCGATCGAAATAAAAGTTTATTCGATTTTTCAATTTTCGAATCATATCATTGATTTCAAATGAATTTAAAAAGTTTTCACAAAGTAACCGGACCATAATAAAAAAAAAACAAAATCAAAATGAATAAGTAATATTCATACATCCGTGTTTTATTTTCGGTGAGAAAGCTCGCATTTTTAGCGTATGTATCGTCAGCAATGTGTGCTTCTTAGTATATCAAAATGTCTTTAAGCTCCATCATTTATGTGAAGAATTTAATTCCGATTTCAAAATAAAATTTGTTTAGACGAATGTTTAGTTGTCTCACGGCATAAATGGCGACACGATGGAGTTAAAATGTAACAAATGTACTACCTAACGTGTTTTGAAATGTCACCAACATGCGATTTAAATGGTTATGGGTTTCAGCATGAAAATAATGAGAATTCATTTTTCTAACTCAAAATTTATGAATTATGCATCACGTACCGCATTTGACATTTTAGTGTTGCAAAAACCATGTAAAACTCTTTAGAAAATGAATGTTTGGATATTCATCCGACTAAATGTTTGTTGTTAGCTTGAACTTTTACTCTCACGGAAAATAATTTATATTTATATTTGCTTTTCTTTGTTGCAATCAAAGTATAGTTCCATCACAACAAATGAGCGGATAGGTAGACTGAGTGAGAGAGAGAGAGAGTATTTTGTTTAGTCAATGAAAACGATTTGTAATTTAACACCATACAAAATAAATGCGCTTTCAAATATGATTCGATGCTTATGCATGTTTTCGTGTAGTATATGATAAATGGAGACGAATTGAAGAGTGCCATTCCGAGCTAGTTGCAATCACATATTTCATTGAGTACAGAGATGCAAATATTCCATTCATTCGTTCGTCAAAGCGACCGAAACAAAAATATGCTACATAGATTTTTGCCACCGCCGTTTTTTCTTTTTTTTTCTCTCTCTCTCTCTCTCTCTCTCTCTCTCTCTTCTGGTGGGTTGAAGAAGCCATTATTTATTCATTTATGTGTGCATTCATGCCAGATGCCATCCATGATTCATCCATTCGTTTACGATTTACAATTAGAAAATTTCATTCAGTGTCATACGTCTTCTGCTATGTGCATATTCATTCAATTTTCAAAATTCTGCATGTGAATTATGATTGTTTGTCATTTACAAAGCAACCGAATGTTATCGCCAAAATAAATCACATTCAATTCATCGTGGAAAGGTAACTCTCAACACATTTCACAACATATTATGTGAAAAATAACAGACACACATTCCAATATATATATTTTTTTATGCTCGTCGAAATTTACTCTGGCACATTAATTTCAAATCGTACACATTTCATATTCAGCACGTGCGCCGTGTGTTACATTGAATTTTCTCAAGCTAAATGAAACGATACACGGCAAACGATGTCAAATTGTAAAATTAAACCCACATACAAATCAATTGCATAGACCTTAAGACGTAAAACTATTTTGCCGATTCCAATTAGAAAATACACACATAAATCCATTCGAATTAATGATTATTGACGTCTTTGATCGTCGCAAGTAACACCGACGCACATCCACTTCAAATCAAAGTGATTTGATTAAAGTTACCATATTAAAATCGATTTGTGTGGAGAGAGAAAAAACAGAGAACACAATTCAAAATAATTGACTATAACAGCTTATGTCAATCTTTCTCCGACCGAAATAGAAATGAGAATGCTTAGACCGGAAAACCGCATACACACACACACACACACACACATAGATGCATGCTCAAACATTGAAACTAAAGATTGTGTCGTTCACAAAGTTTTGGGTTGAAAAATTAAATTTTCTCCAACGTCTATCGGGTCTGAGATTACAATTTGTGCTTCGAAAAGACTTGTCACCTTTGGCAAATCAGCTTAAGCTGTCAAATAAATTGATTCGATGCTTTTCCTCCCTTTTTAAGTTCAAAATGAGTGCGTATTGTGTTTCGATATGAATGCTTGAAAAAATCAATAATATGCTTCAATCTAAATAAAACAGGAAAAAAAACCACGTATTTCGGACCGAAGAAATTTGTCAGACAAACAAATACAACCAAACGAAATGAGTAAAAAAAAAAAGAAATCTGATCACAATTGAGTCCGAGGTGCCTTTCTTAACACAATTTGTAGGCGGCATTTAGACTTTTCGGAGAATGGAATGGCATAAGAATAAATAAATTACCTGTACGCGCACTTCGGGCAAATTAACTTTCATCGCTAGCTCTTCACGTGAATAAACATCTGGATAGTGTGACTTCTCAAAAGCTCGTTCCAACTCATGCAATTGGTATGTGGTAAATGTGGTGCGGTTTCGTCGATGCTTTTTCTTGTTGCAGGCATCATCTGGTGCTGTGCGAATAATTTATGAAAATTCATAAGAAATACAAAATATTTTGCATTCATTTCGCATCGAAATTGAAATTTCATTTTCAAAACAACAATGCCAAAAACTACATAATAATACAATAAATGGTAATGTACTTACCACCACTTTCATCGTCACTGCCTGAGAGATTTTTGTCATCGTGTTCACTGGTATTTGTTTGATTCAAGTCATCGCTCGATGCATAATTTACATTAATATTTGTGGCACCATCATCACTACCACCACCACCGCCGCCGATGCCAACACCACCCCCACATCGATTTGCATTCATATCGCCAGACATGTTACGATAATCATTGTCCGAACCGTCAATCATTCGATGATGGTCATCATTTTGCATTTCATCAATATTTCTCGGTCGGATGCCATCAAAACTGCTAAGATACTCGAATTTACTTTGCATTATATCGCCACAATTATTCTTATACATTTTATGGAATACACTGTTATTATCGCCATCGGTAATTGCATCGTCTTTGGCATGCTTTCGTTTTGCATTCCGATGTGTTGTTCTATTGTTGTCGGTGTTGCTGCCACTGCTAGACACTAAATAGTTATCACCGTTCATCGACACCGATTCATCAAAATCGTGTTCATGTGAATGATTATTTTTGTCATTTGTATTTGCAATGGTGCCAATGTTACCGTTGCTACCATCGATCGAACCACCATATGAATCACAAGGTCGATTTCGTTGATCCGAATTGTAATACGATTTTTCCATAAAATATGATTTATGCTCTTTTAGTGTAGTTGCATTTTGGCTGTAATCAAATTCGGTAACTGGGCCCGATGTTGATTGATCATACACACTGCCGCCTGATTGACATTTATCGGCTTCCAATCGAATGAAATGTTCTTTAGTGATTAGTTGATTGTCAGACGCTCTAATGCGTTTTAATGCATCCGAACGCAAGTCATTTACATGATTTTTTCCGCCTGAAAAAACAAAACAAAAAAAAACACACATTCATCAAAATACCGCATGAATTTCAATCTTCGATTTACATAGAAATGGACATATAACGATGGCGATTAACATGTGCCACGACAATAGAAGGATTTCAGTCCAACAAAACGCATTTAATCATCACAAATTTAATCGACAACAATTGTTATGGCCAGTTTAAATGGTCAAATGTATTGCTTTATAATTGTTACTGCCACATTCCACAGCAATCACTCTCCCACTTCCTCTGCTTTTGCTTTGATTTATTTCGTTCTTTCTCTTCTCCGTACTCTTTCTTCTCAATCTCAAGTGCTTTTTTTATTATAATTTTTTCTTTTACTCTGGGACCAGTAGCCGCTTTTGTTTGCTTTTTTTAATGCACAACAAATATATACCATTTTATCCATCAAGCGATATGAAATTAGCCGGAGCGCACCTATATACCCAGGCACACAGGCACATACATAGAAAATACAGTGAAAAAGAAATGGAGTGACTTTATGAAACGATCCAACCTTATTAGGTCGACAAATTGAAAGCGGTCATTCCTTTTGATTTGCTGTGTGTTTCCATAAACAAATAATAACCATTCGTTTGCATGTTAACCTGTTATTTTAATGAATAAACCATTAAAGTTACGTTCTTTTTAATTGAAAGTTATTTAATATTGTTTCTTTGTTGGTGTTGTGTGTATTTTTTTTTTATTGTTTCGATTGTGTGAGCGCGAGCGCTGGACATGCGCTAAGCAATAGCAACTATTCAAAATGTAATATATCGGTCGGTTTGTTTTTTCGCTTGACTATTTCCATGTGTCGTATTGATTTTCTTTGCCTTTCACTCTCTTCACCGCGTGGCACAATGATAGTTTGTTAATTACATTGAATAATGGAAATTAAATTAAAAACCCGTGTAGAAACATCGTCAATCAAATGCGATAGAACTACTTTATTAGCCTAAGCACGGTGCAAATTGTCTGACAATTTTCCATTGGATATATATTAATTCGAATGTATGCGCGCTTATAGTATGGCCGGTTAATGTTCGACCCGCTGCGTGTACTAAATTGTTCGGATTTTTATTGTGTCCTATATCGTTTCATGATTTGTTTTCCACATTCGCTTATTAACGCTGGTACAATTTTTTTTCTCCTTTTTATAATTTCCTGTCCACATCCGTTCGATATTTGGTTTCCCTTGATGGATGTTAGTTGAAAAAGCCAAAGAGTCACACAACAGAGGAAAAGCGTTGCTTCTGATTGCATTAATTACAGTTAATTTATGAATAAAAAAAAAGAACTAATTAGTTCTCCGGATGGAAAATGGCCCCGAAAATGATAGAACTTTTTTTTAATTCGTTATTTTGATTTTATTTGCTCTTAGTTCCGAAACGGATAAGTAAATAAACAACATTTCTTCTTTGATTGATTTGAAATGTGATTGTGTGTAAACATTCATATATCGATATATATTAGTACATTGAAATCATTCATGAATTACTTTTGTTAAAATCGATAAAAGCAGCAACAACTTTGTTTAACTTTGAGATGAAAACATCACAATCTCCTTAAAATAAACACACAACATTTACGAATAGTTTGTGAACTTTCCAATTTCATATTCGATATGAAAACGATATGAAACGGTGCACGGTGCGTACATAGGTGCATTTTATTCTACATATGATCTAATCACATGTCTTTTAAACGGCTGAAACTAATTTCATTTGCAAACTTTTGAGACTCATTGCAATTTTGCCCAAGTGAAAACTTTAATTCTTGAGATAGTTTTCATAATAAAACTAATCGGTATGCGTGCCAGCACCGTTCATAATTGAATTAAAGTACAACAATAACACGAACTCAGTGGAACGCAACACAGTTAAGTTCAATTGGAAAAATATACATACATATGTACTGGTAATTATTGTACGATTTCATGAATTATTTAAATAATTATAATCGACACTTGATTTGCGTATGACAAGAAAATCGTTTTAACCGAAGATTATGAAAAATGAAAAATGTTGATTTCTCGCACACATTAATGAGCACCGTTCGCTCGCCATCACCGCCGCCACCACCACTATCGTTTCTCCACCCAAAGAAAGAGAGCAACAATGTACGGTGTGGCGGCAAACGACGACGACGACGACGATGACGACGATGGAGTCCTTGATTTTATCAGCATTGTGTAACATGAACTTTCAACCTTGAAACTGGCCACTCATTATAATTAATATTATTGTTCATTGTGTTTTATCGTATCAAAATATTTATGGATAAAGCAAAAGGAAATCAAGCACCTTTTTGGTCCTCACCACATACACATACACATCGTAATTTCGGAAACACATGCGACTGCCATCTAATAATCGATGTCACACCATATAAAAATGATTTAAATACTTGCGCAATTTTCTGCATATAATTTATGGCTTCATTAGAAATTTATGACTTCCCCTCATAAATGTGGAAGTTTTAATTACGGACACCGAATATTTTACGTTCATTTTTCGGGTCAAAAATGCGACGATTATTATACATCATTTTCAATCATAGCATATTCATGTTTTAAAATTATAAACGCCGCAAAAATCTGAAGAGATTGATCGCTTTGAGCAATTTATAAAGAGAATTTCTACAGAATAAACGTGATTCTATTTGCTAATTGACTCATTTTATCATGGACGTTATTAATATACAGCAATTTAAGCAATTACGGCGCATGTCAAGCATCAATGATTTAATTGATTTGATGTTCTTAGAAGTTGACTAAAAAAGTGAATCATCAATTTAAAATCAATTTGACTATGTTCGGTCGAAAAAAAGAGCAAAAAACAAAAATTCGATTGAAACAAAACAACGCATTCGAATGAATAATTTAATTAAATGGATAAGTAATTTTCAAAATGGAGATTGAACGGAAAAAAAATTGAAGAAGCACAATAAACAACATCCATTAATAGCGGATGTCAATAAAATCGGCAGCCGAAAGTAAACAATTATGCTTGTTACAATGGACTAATAGTTTAAAATGGCATTGTAGACAGTAGCCAAAATAATTAGCGAGCACACACTCAATTCTAATGATAATAGAGGACCCATCATTGAAGCACAGCACACTGTAATTAGTTTTGATGCTTTTCTTTAAATAATATGATTTGTATATGATTGATGTTTGAGCATTGCGATTCAGAAACACGAGTCAGCTGGATGATGAGAAGAAGAAGAAGAAGAATAGACGCTGACGAGAAAGAGCTGATGCAAACATACTTATCCAAATTGATTGTCCGCGCGATGCGGCTACTTAAGAATGTGAAATGTGAAATTGATTGATTCAATTTTACATTTTCAATCGCACTGAATCCATCGATTTTAAATCAAAGTGAATGCCGTACACCGATAAAATCAATCTGGCTTCAATTTGCTAAACATGGTTTCAATTAAGCCGTCGCTTTTTTTCGACGTGTGGTTTCGGCATACTTCGGTGAATTTTTTTTTTCTTCTCAACATTTTTGCTATTAACGTTTAAATCATCGTTCTAGTGGTTTTCTTCATAAATTCGAAAAAAAAAACCTCGTTTGTATTTGTTGTGATTTAACCTCATGTAATACGCCCATTTGTCATGCAATCCATAAACACTCAAATGGATATTATACAATATTTATATTGAATAAAAAATGTTTGTAAACGGCATACACTTTGTTGTTTTTGAAACGTTCATGGCTTTTGTTTCGCCTATTCATATTGATTTAAAAAAAAAAGTCCGTTTTGAAACAGATAGGTAAGAACATTTTATAAAAATGGGCTTATTTTGTACCAACCTCAAACGGAATGACTTTCAATTATCTTTATCTTTTCTTCAATCCCGAATAGATTGAATTATCACTATCGGGTTGTGTCGGAATTTATTAAAGTTTTGAAATCTTTTGTTTTGAAAATGTTTAAGTGGTTATGTTTGGTTTGTTTTTTTTTCTTCTCTTCATAAATCTCATGTTTCCATGTGAAAATCTCTAATCTAGTTAATTTCGTTGATATTTGAACGCCTTCATTACTCGTATTTGATGGAAAAACACTTTCTTTTTAAATTTTATCTCAGTGGCTAATTTTTACTAATTTACTGTGTTCATATTTTTTTCTTCTGTTCTGTCTACGACAGCTAAAACTGGAATTAAAAATTGGTATGTTTAAGTTTTCAAATAGAATCCCAAGTCAAAAGTCGTTATGAGTGCGAGACACGATTTTAATTCACGTTTTTTTTCGGTTCGTCTGCGACTCAATCGAAACAAAGTATAAAACTATCAAATCGCAATTATAAGAGAGACACGAATGACGAAAAATGAAACTAAATTAAAAAGTTTAAAATTAATCATCGCTATGTCTTTAGATGTGGTTTGTTGTAATCCTTATTACAGATGTTGACCGTAACACTACGCATACGGTGTATGCATATCACACCCGATGCCGCTTAAATAAAAAACTTTTTATTCCGATAGATGCACGCCAACTGATAAGCATAAACAATCTTAAAAGTTGGATTTATATAGTTTGGTTCATGTTTCGGCGCGTGAATCTATGATTTTACAATCAAATGTTTTTCGGAGTGCGAACAATTTGTGTTGCTCGGCGCGTTTTTTTCTTCTTTAGTTGAATTCTTATAACTCAATTCTCATCAACGACTTGCGATTTTTGGGTTTATTCCCCTTTTGTTGTGTGGCTCTATGGTTGTTGTTTTTTTTATGTGTGTGCGTGTGTCTCACCGTCGCGCGCTTTTAATTTGGGCTGACATTTTTTTGTTTTGTTTTTGTTTGCAAATTCTTTACATCGGAATTGCATTCCAAACTAAACGGCTTTCGTCTTTCGACACACATACAGAGATATATACAGAGGGACACAATTTATCCTAATAAACTTACGATATATAGTCATACCGAAAAAAAAAAACACACACAAACCAGCCGTGCATGCAACAACGAAGCTCGCTAATTTAGTGGAACAATAAAGAAATGCGAACAACGAAAAAACAACGGAAAAGAATCAATAGACAGAGAACGCACATAATCACGAAATCGTCGAAATCGAGTTTCTGTTCCCGTTCTTTATGTATTTTCAACTTGTTGTTGTTTTTTATATTCTTTCCGTTCCTTTCTATATCGTGCCCGATTCGTGCAATTTAAAAGGTAGAAAACTTACACCAGAAATTGCGACGGCATGCACAATGTCGACAAGGCATATTTAAGTGAGAAAAGTTAATGGAATGGAACTGATGAAAGGCGCTATTCATTTATTAATAAGGTAAAACAATTTTTGCGACACATCAAATTCCCGCCTGCAATGCAAACCGAATTGAAAACGGATGAACAACAACAAAAAAAAAAAAAACGAAAATTGACGAAAATTTATATTTGAATTAAATTCTTGTGTGTTGATTTTATTTTCAATTTTATTCTCCCCATTGGAAATATGACTATTGTGTTGCTGTCGACTACACAAGCCACAAATCATGACACGAATCAAATTATAAACAGCAATAAAATGGAGCGAATTCTCTTATTGTCGCATGTAGAAATAGAGCGAGAGAGAAAGAAGAAGAAAAAAACATGGAAAAGGCCGTGTAATAATATCAAACCAACAAACAAAGCAAATTAACCATATACAAATCTCATTTTTCAGTTGAAATAATAATTAAGCCATATTTTTTTTTCCTAGTACAGTTTTCTTATTAAGTGTGACGTTTGACGTTTTATGGTTTGTACAAAAAAAAGAAACGAATATAAAAAACCATACATCGTTATATAACGCATACATGCATTATTGAATGCATACCATTCATTCGCATTTGGCGCAACGCTTGGTGCACGAAAAAAAAAATTAATATCGATTGTTTAATTAAAGTTGGACAGCATGGTCAAAAAGTCTAATCATAATTATTTTAATCGATTATTGTGGTCAGTAACAGCCATTTCGAACAGTCTTCAATGGAATATCAAATTGTAATCGGTTCTCACATAACCGTCGCGCAATCATTTGGCCTCAATTACTAATTACCCTGGTTTATGACGGAATTTCCATTAATCGATCTTCAAACGAATGCAAATTTAAGTGTTTACACATAAAATTCGAACAAAGAAAAAGAAAATCTATCGAAATTCGCACATTCGTTTGAGATTATTGTGAATGGAATTTATTATTCAATTAACATATTTATGAGTTTGTTCAAAACATAGCACGATAGTTAATTAATGGCGGTTAAGGAGTTACATACAAACGGGGAAACTCGAAAGCCAATTCATCAATAAATGTGTATGTTTATAAAGAGTTATTAGCAATTTTATGACTTCATTCAATACTATGAAGCAACAAATATCCGTCGGCGCTCAGCCGGTTTCGCTTTCTGTATTGTTGCGAAGAAATTGTGGTAAAAACAATGCAAATTGAAGCAAAATCGCTTTTGCCATAACTTGTACTACATAATAATAATGAGAAATAAGGTCTATTTCTCTTTTTACTTTTCCGCACACACCTAGTGTGTAAGGTAAAGTATTGGAATCGGTCGAAAAATTAACACCCATCAAAAATGTGTTTTCTGGGTGTTTTTGGGGCCAGGGAACATGAATCTAGCGTTTTTTCGATGTCCGAATGTATGTGCGTACCCTGTACCCTGTACCCTGTAC